>NW_027521345.1:0-46109 GCF_052094955.1 Ictidomys tridecemlineatus
TGAACGGTTTAACCTAGAAGAACGACATTTGGCAAGCCAAGTGGGCTTGGTGTACTGATCATTACCTGAAAGTATCATCAAGATTGGGTGAAAAAGTGTTTGCTGAGATTTCAGGAAACTTTTAGTTTTTGGAAACTTGGCAGGCCCTTTCCATGAAAGTGATTCTCGCCAGTCTCTGCTTAGGGCTACATCAACAGCAAACAAACCATAGAGATAGAACTTGAAACTGCTTTATTGTGTCAAGTTTCAAAGAGCTAGCACAAACCGTGTTTGATTTAGAGTTCCAAAAACATGTATCCCTATAGGAGAAAACAGAGTGAAACCTCAAAATTAAACCGGTTACTGCCAAAGAACGGTTTAACCTAGAAGAACGAAATTGGGCGAGCCAAGTGGGCTTGGTGTACTGATCATTACCTGAAAGTATCATCAAGATTGGGTGAAAAAGTGTTTGCTGAGATTTCAGGCAACTCGTAGTTTTTTGGAAGCTTGGCAGGCCCTATCCATGAAAGTGATTCTCGCCAGTATCTGCTTAGGGCTACATCAACAGCAAACAAACCATATAGATAGAACTTGAAACTCCTTTATTGTGTCAAGTTTCAAAGAGGTAGCACAAACCGTGTTTGATTTAGAGTTCCAAATACATGTATCCCTATAGGAGCAAACAGAGTGAAACCTCAAAATGCAACCTGTTACTGCCAAGGAACGGTTTAACCTAGAAGAACGAAATTTGGCGAGCCAAGTGGGCTTGGTGTACTGATCATTACCTGAAAGTATCATCAAGATTGGGTGAAAAAGTGTTTGCTGAGATTTCAGGAAAGTCGTAGTTTTTTGGAAGCTTGGCAGGCCCTTTCCATGAAAGTGATTCTCGCCAGTCTCTGCTTAGGGCTACATCAACAGCAAACAAACCATAGAGATAGAACTTGAAACTGCTTTATTGTGTCAAGTTTCAAAGAGCTAGCACAAACCGTGTTTGATTTAGAGTTCCAAATACATGTATCCCTGTAGGAGTAAACAGAGTGAAACCTCAAAATGTAACCGTTTACTGCCAACGAAGGGTTTAATCTAGAAGAACGAAATTTATCGAGCCAAGTGGGCTTGGTGTATTGATCATTACCTGAAAGTATCATCAAGATTGGGTGAAAAAGTGTTTGCTGAGATTTCAGGAAACTTTTAGTTTTTGGAAACTTGGCAGGCCCTTTCCATGAAAGTGATTCTCGCCAGTCTCTGCTTAGGGCTACATCAACAGCAAACAAATAATAGAGATAGAACTTGAAACTACTTTGTTCTGTCAAGTTTCAAAGAGCTAGCACAAATCGTGTTTGATTTAGAGTTCCAAATACATGTATCCCTGTAGGAGAAAACAGAGTGAAACCTCAAAATGAAACCGTTTACTGCCAACGAAGGGTTTAACCTAGAGGAACGAAATTGGGCGAGCCAAGTGGGCTTGGTGTACTGATCATTACCTGAAAGTATCATCAAGATTGGGTGAAAAAGTGTTTGCTGAGATTTCAGGCAATTCGTAGTTTTTTATAAGCTTGGCAGGCCCTTTCCATGAAAGTGATTCTCGCCAGTCTCTGCTTAGGGCTACATCAACAGCAAACAAACCATAGAGATAGAACTTGAAACTGCTTTATTGTGTCAAGTTTCAAAGATCTAGCACAAACCGTGTTTGATTTAGAGTTCCAAATACATGTATCCCTATAGGAGAAAACAGAGTGAAACCTCAAAATGAAACCGGTTACTGCCAACGAACGGTTTAACCTAGAAGAACGACATTTGGCGAGCCAAGTGAGCTTGGTGTACTGATCATTACCTGAAAGTATCATCAAGATTGGGTGAAAAAGTGTTTGCTGAGATTTCAGGCAACTCGTAGTTCTTTGGAAGCTTGGCAGGCCCTTTCCATGAAAGTGATTCTCGCCAGTCTCTGCTTAGGGCTACATCAACAGCAAACAAAGCATAGAGATAGAACTTGAATCTGCTTTATTGTGTCAAGTTTCAAAGAGCTAGCACAAACCGTGTTTGATTTAGAGTTCCAAAAACATGTATCCCTATAGGAGAAAACAGAGTGAAACCTCAAAATTAAACCGGTTACTGCCAAAGAACGGTTTACCCTAGAAGAACGAAATTGGGAGAGCCAAGTGGGCTTGGTGTACTGATCATTACCTGAAAGTATCATCAAGATTGGGTGAAAAGTGTTTGCTGAGATTTCAGGCAACTCGTAGTTTTTTGGAAGCTTGGCAGGCCCTATCCATGAAAGTGATTCTCGCCAGTATCTGCTTAGGGCTACATCAACAGCAAACAAACCATATAGATAGAACTTGAAACTCCTTTATTGTGTCAAGTTTCAAAGAGCTAGCACAAACCGTGTTTGATTTAGAGTTCCAAATACATGTATCCCTATAGGAGAAAACAGAGTGAAACCTCAAAATGAAACCTGTTACTGCCAAGGAACGGTTTAACCTAGAAGAACGAAATTTGGCGAGCCAAGTGGGCTTGGTGTACTGATCAGTACCTGACAGTATCATCAAGATTGGGTAAAAAAGTGTTTGCTGAGTTTTAAGGCAACTCGTAGTTTTTTGGAAGCTTGCAGGCCCTTTCCATAAAAGTGATTCTCGCCAGTCTCTGCTTAGGGCTACATCAACAGCAAACAAACCATAGAGATAGAACTTGAAACTGCTTTATTGTGTCAAGTTTCAAAGAGCTAGCACAAACCGTGTTTGATTTAGAGTTCCAAATACATGTATCCCTATAGGAGAAAACAGAGTGAAACCTCAAAATGAAACCGGTTACTGCCAACGAACGGTTTAACCTAGAAGAGCGACATTTGGCGAGCCAAGTGAGCTTGGTGTACTGATCATTACCTGAAAGTATCATCAAGATTGGGTGAAAAAGTGTTTGCTGAGATTTCAGGCAACTCGTAGTTCTTTGGAAGCTTGGCAGGCCCTTTCCATGAAAGTGATTATCGCCAGTCTCTGCTTAGGGCTACATCAACAGCAAACAAACCATAGAGATAGAACTTGAAACTGCTTTATTGTGTCAAGTTTCAAAGAGCTAGCACAAACCGTGTTTGATTTAGAGTTCCAAATACATGTATCCCTGTAGGAGTAAACAGAGTGAAACCTCAAAATGAAACTGTTTACTGCCAAGGAAGGGTTTAACCTAGAAGAACGAAATTTGGCGAGCCAAGTGGGCTTGGTGTATTGATCATTAGCTGAAAGTATCATCAAGATTGGGTGAAAAAGTGTTTGCTGAGATTTCAGGCAACTTTTAGTTTTTGGAAACTTGGCAGGCCCTTTCCATGTAAGTGATTCTCGCCAGTCTCTGCTTAGGGCTACATCAACAGCAAACAAATAATAGAGATAGAACTTGAAACTGCTTTATTCTGTCAAGTTTCAAAGAGCTAGCACAAACCGTGTTTGATTTAGAGTTCCAAATACATGTATCCCTGTAGGAGAAAACAGAGTGAAACCTCAAAATGAAACCGTTTACTGCCAACGAAGGGTTTAACCTAGAAGAACGAAATTTGGCGAGCCAAGTGGGCTTGGTGTACTGATCATTACCTGAAAGTATCATCAAGATTGGGTGAAAAAGTGTTTGCTGAGATTTCAGGCAATTCGTAGTTTTTTATAAGCTTGGAAGGCCCTTTCCATGAAAGTGATTCTCGCCAGTCTCTGCTTAGTGTTACATCAACAGCAAACAAACCATAGAGATAGAACTTGAAACTGCTTTATTGTGTCAAGTTTCAAAGATCTAGCACAAACCGTGTTTGATTTAGAGTTCCAAATACATGTATCCCTATAGGAGAAAACAGAGTGAAACCTCAAAATGAAACCGGTTACTGCCAACGAACGGTTTAACCTAGAAGAACGACATTTGGCAAGCCAAGTGGGCTTCGTGTACTGATCATTACCTGAAAGTATCATCAAGATTGGGTGAAAAAGTGTTTGCTGAGATTTCAGGAAACTTTTAGTTTTTGGAAACTTGGCAGGCCCTTTCCATGAAAGTGATTCTCGCCATTCTCTGCTTAGGGGTACATCAACAGCAAACAAACCATAGAGATAGAACTTGAAACTGCTTTATTGTGTCAAGTTTCAAAGATCTAGCACAAACCGTGTTTGATTTAGAGTTCCAAATACATGTATCCCTATAGGAGAAAACAGAGTGAAACCTCAAAATGAAACCGTTTACTGCCAACGAAGGGTTTAACCTAGAGGAACGAAATTGGGCGAGCCAAGTGGGCTTGGTGTACTGATCATTACCTGAAAGTATCATCAAGATTGGGTGAAAAAGTGTTTGCTGTGATTTCAGGCAATTCGTAGTTTTTTATAAGCTTGGCAGGCCCTTTCCATGAAAGTGATTCTCGCCAGTCTCTGCTTAGGGCTACATCAACAGCAAACAAACCATAGAGATAGAACTTGAAACTGCTTTATTGTGTCAAGTTTCAAAGATCTAGCACAAACCGTGTTTGATTTAGAGTTCCAAATACATGTATCCCTATAGGAGAAAACAGAGTGAAACCTCAAAATGAAACCGGTTACTGCCAACGAACTGTTTAACCTAGAAGAACGACATTTGGCGAGCCAAGTGAGCTTGGTGTACTGATCATTACCTGAAAGTATCATCAAGATTGGGTGAAAAAGTGTTTGCTGAGATTTCAGGCAACTCGTAGTTCTTTGGAAGCTTGGCAGGCCCTTTCCATGAAAGTGATTAACGCCAGTCTCTGCTTATGGCTACATCAACAGCAAACAAACCATAGAGATAGAACTTGAAACTGCTTTATTGTGTCAAGTTTCAAAGAGCTAGCACAAATGGTGTTTGATTTAGAGTTCCAAATACCTGTATCCCTATAGGAGCAAACAGAGTGAAACCTCAAAATGCAACCTGTTACTGCCAAGGAATGGTTTAACCTAGAAGAACGAAATTTGGCGAGCCAAGTGGGCTTGGTGTACTGATCATTACCTGAAAGTATCATCAAGATTGGGTGAAAAATTGTTTGCTGAGATTTCAGGCAACTCACAGTTTTTTGGAGCTTGGCAGGCCCTTTCCATGAAAGTGATTCTCGCCAGTCTCAGCTTAGGCTACATCAACAGCAAACAAACCATAGAGATAGAACTTGAAACTGCTTTATTGTGTCAAGTTTCAAAGAGCTAGCACAAACCGTGTTTGATTTAGAGTTCCAAATACATGTATCCCTATAGGAGAAAACAGAGTGAAACCTCAAAATTAAACCGGTTACTGCCAAAGAACGGTTTAACCTAGAAGAACGAAATTGGGCGAGCCAAGTGGGCTTGGTGTACTGATCATTACCTGAAAGTATCATCAAGATTGGGTGAAAAAGTGTTTGCTGAGATTTCAGGCAATTCGTAGTTTTTTATAAGCTTGGAAGGCCCTTTCCTTGAAAGTGATTCTCGCCAGTCTCTGCTTAGTGTTACATCAACAGCAAACAAACCATAGAGATAGAACTTGAAACTGCTTTATTGTGTCAAGTTTCAAAGATCTAGCACAAACCGTGTTTGATTTAGAGTTCCAAATACATGTATCCCTATAGGAGAAAACAGAGTGAAACCTCAAAATGAAACCGGTTACTGCCAACGAACGGTTTAACCTAGAAGAACGACATTTGGCAAGCCAAGTGGGCTTGGTGTACTGATCATTACCTGAAAGTATCATCAAGATTGGGTGAAAAAGTGTTTGCTGAGATTTCAGGCAACTTTTAGTTTTTGGAAACTTGGCAGGCCCTTTCCATGAAAGTGATTCTCGCCAGTCTCTGCTTATGGCTACATCAACAGCAAACAAACCATAGAGATAGAACTTGAAACTGCTTTATTGTGTCAAGTTTCAAAGAGCTAGCACAAACCGTGTTTGATTTAGAGTTCCAAATACATGTATCCCTATAGGAGAAAACAGAGTGAAACCTCAAAATGAAACCGGTTACTGCCAATGAACGGTTTAACCTAGAAGAACGACATTTGGCGAGCCAAGTGGGCTTGGTGTACTGATCATTACCTGAAAGTATCATCAAGATTGGGTGAAAAAGTGTTTGCTGAGATTTCAGGCAACTCGTAGTTCTTTGGAAGCTTGGCAGGCCCTTTCCATGAAAGTGATTCTCGCCAGTCTCTGCTTAGGGCTACATCAACAGCAAACAAAGCATAGAGATAGAACTTGAAACTGCTTTATTGTGTCAAGTTTTAAAGAGCTAGCACAAACCGTGTTTGATTTAGAGTTCCAAAAACATGTATCCCTATAGGAGAAAACAGAGTGAAACCTCAAAATTAAACCGGTTACTGCCAAAGAACGGTTTAACCTAGAAGAACGAAATTGGGCGAGCCAAGTGGGCTTGGTGTACTGATCATTACCTGAAAGTATCATCAAGATTGGGTGAAAAAGTGTTTGCTGAGATTTCAGGCAACTCGTAGTTTTTTGGAAGCTTGGCAGGCCCTTTCCATGAAAGTGATTCTCGCCAGTCTCTGCTTAGGGCTACATCAACAGCAAACAAATAATAGAGATAGAACTTGAAACTGCTTTGTTCTGTCAAGTTTCAAAGAGCTAGCACAAATCGTGTTTGATTTAGAGTTCCAAATACATGTATCCCTGTAGGAGAAAACAGAGTGAAACCTCAAAATGAAACCGTTTACTGCCAAGGAAGGGTTTAACCTAGAAGAACGAAATTGGGCGAGCCAAGTGGGCTTGGTGTACTGATCATTACGTGAAATTATCATCAAGATTGGGTGAAAAAGTGTTTGCTGAGATTTCAGGCAATTCGTAGTTTTTTATAAGCTTGGCAGGCCCTTTCCATGAAAGTGATTCTCGCCAGTCTCTGCTTAGGGCTACATCAACAGCAAACAAACCATAGAGATAGAACTTGAAACTGCTTTATTGTGTCAAGTTTCAAAGATCTAGCACAAACCGTGTTTGATTTAGAGTTCCAAATACATGTATCCCTATAGGAGAAAACAGAGTGAAACCTCAAAATGAAACCGGTTACTGCCAACGAACGGTTTAACCTAGAAGAACGACATTTGGCGAGCCAAGTGAGCTTGGTGTACTGATCATTACCTGAAAGTATCATCAAGATTGGGTGAAAAAGTGTTTGCTGAGATTTCAGGCAACTCGTAGTTCTTTGGAAGCTTGGCAGGCCCTTTCCATGAAAGTGATTCTCGCCAGTCTCTGCTTAGGGCTACATCAACAGCAAACAAACCATAGAGATAGAACTTGAAACTGCTTTATTGTGTCAAGTTTCAAAGAGCTAGCACAAACGGTGTTTGATTTAGAGTTCCAAATACATGTATCCCTATAGGAGCAAACAGAGTGAAACCTCAAAATGCAACCTGTTACTGCCAAGGAACGGTTTAACCTAGAAGAACGAAATTTGGCGAGCCAAGTGGGCTTGGTGTACTGATCATTACCTGAAAGTATCATCAAGATTGGGTGAAAAAGTGTTTGCTGAGATTTCAGGCAACTCGTAGTTTTTTGGAAGCTTGGCAGGCCCTTTCCATGAAAGTGATTCTCGCCAGTCTCTGCTTAGGGCTACATCAACAGCAAACAAACCATAGAGATAGAACTTGAAACTGCTTTATTGTGTCAAGTTTCAAAGAGCTAGCACAAACCGTGTTTGATTTAGAGTTCCAAATACATGTATCCCTGTAGGAGTAAACAGAGTGAAACCTCAAAATGTAACCGTTTACTGCCAACGAAGGGTTTAATCTAGAAGAACGAAATTTATCGAGCCAAGTGGGCTTGGTGTATTGATCATTACCTGAAAGTATCATCAAGATTGGGTGAAAAAGTGTTTGCTGAGATTTCAGGCAACTCGTAGTTCTTTGGAAGCTTGGCAGGCCCTTTCCATGAAAGTGATTCTCGCCAGTCTCTGCTTAGGGCTACATCAACAGCAAACAAAGCATAGAGATAGAACTTGAAACTGCTTTATTGTGTCAAGTTTTAAAGAGCTAGCACAAACCGTGTTTGATTTAGAGTTCCAAAAACATGTATCCCTATAGGAGAAAACAGAGTGAAACCTCAAAATTAAACCGGTTACTGCCAAAGAACGGTTTAACCTAGAAGAACGAAATTGGGCGAGCCAAGTGGGCTTGGTGTACTGATCATTACCTGAAAGTATCATCAAGATTGGGTGAAAAAGTGTTTGCTGAGATTTCAGGCAACTCGTAGTTTTTTGGAAGCTTGGCAGGCCCTTTCCATGAAAGTGATTCTCGCCAGTCTCTGCTTAGGGCTACATCAACAGCAAACAAATAATAGAGATAGAACTTGAAACTGCTTTGTTCTGTCAAGTTTCAAAGAGCTAGCACAAATCGTGTTTGATTTAGAGTTCCAAATACATGTATCCCTGTAGGAGAAAACAGAGTGAAACCTCAAAATGAAACCGTTTACTGCCAAGGAAGGGTTTAACCTAGAAGAACGAAATTGGGCGAGCCAAGTGGGCTTGGTGTACTGATCATTACGTGAAAGTATCATCAAGATTGGGTGAAAAAGTGTTTGCTGAGATTTCAGGCAATTCGTAGTTTTTTATAAGCTTGGCAGGCCCTTTCCATGAAAGTGATTCTCGCCAGTCTCTGCTTAGGGCTACATCAACAGCAAACAAACCATAGAGATAGAACTTGAAACTGCTTTATTGTGTCAAGTTTCAAAGATCTAGCACAAACCGTGTTTGATTTAGAGTTCCAAATACATGTATCCCTATAGGAGAAAACAGAGTGAAACCTCAAAATGAAACCGGTTACTGCCAACGAACGGTTTAACCTAGAAGAACGACATTTGGCGAGCCAAGTGAGCTTGGTGTACTGATCATTACCTGAAAGTATCATCAAGATTGGGTGAAAAAGTGTTTGCTGAGATTTCAGGCAACTCGTAGTTCTTTGGAAGCTTGGCAGGCCCTTTCCATGAAAGTGATTCTCGCCAGTCTCTGCTTAGGGCTACATCAACAGCAAACAAATCATAGAGATAGAACTTGAAACTGCTTTATTGTGTCAAGTTTCAAAGAGCTAGCACAAACGGTGTTTGATTTAGAGTTCCAAATACATGTATCCCTATAGGAGCAAACAGAGTGAAACCTCAAAATGCAACCTGTTACTGCCAAGGAACGGTTTAACCTAGAAGAACGAAATTTGGCGAGCCAAGTGGGCTTGGTGTACTGATCATTACCTGAAAGTATCATCAAGATTGGGTGAAAAAGTGTTTGCTGAGATTTCAGGCAACTCGTAGTTTTTTGGAAGCTTGGCAGGCCCTTTCCATGAAAGTGATTCTCGCCAGTCTCTGCTTAGGGCTACATCAACAGCAAACAAACCATAGAGATAGAACTTGAAACTGCTTTATTGTGTCAAGTTTCAAAGAGCTAGCACAAACCGTGTTTGATTTAGAGTTCCAAATACATGTATCCCTGTAGGAGTAAACAGAGTGAAACCTCAAAATGTAACCGTTTACTGCCAACGAAGGGTTTAATCTAGAAGAACGAAATTTATCGAGCCAAGTGGGCTTGGTGTATTGATCATTACCTGAAAGTATCATCAAGATTGGGTGAAAAAGTGTTTGCTGAGATTTCAGGAAACTTTTAGTTTTTGGAAACTTGGCAGGCCCTTTCCATGAAAGTGATTCTCGCCAGTCTCTGCTTAGGGCTACATCAACAGCAAACAAATAATAGAGATAGAACTTGAAATTGCTTTGTTCTGTCAAGTTTCAAAGTGCTAGCACAAATCGTGTTTGATTTAGAGTTCCAAATACATGTATCCCTGAAGGAGAAAACAGAGTGAAACCTCAAAATGAAACCGTTTACTGCCAACGAAGGGTTTAACCTAGAAGAACGAAATTGGGCGAGCCAAGTGGGCTTGGTGTACTGATCATTACCTGAAAGTATCATCAAGATTGGGTGAAAAAGTGTTTGCTGAGATTTCAGGCAATTCGTAGTTTTTTATAAGCTTGGCAGGCCCTTTCCATGCAAGTGATTCTCGCCAGTCTCTGCTTAGGGCTACATCAACAGCAAACAAACCATAGAGATAGAACTTGAAACTGCTTTATTGTGTCAAGTTTCAAAGATCTAGCACAAACCGTGTTTGATTTAGAGTTTCAAATACATGTATCCCTATAGGAGAAAAGAGAGTGAAACCTCAAAATTAAACCGGTTACTGCCAACGAACGGTTTAACCTAGAAGAACGACATTTGGCGAGCCAAGTGAGCTTGGTGTACTGATCATTACCTGAAAGTATCATCAAGATTGGGTGAAAAAGTGTTTGCTGAGATTTCAGGCAACTCGTAGTTCTTTGGAAGCTTGGCAGGCCCTTTCCATGAAAGTGATTATCGCCAGTCTCTGCTTAGGGCTACATCAACAGCAAACAAACCATAGAGATAGAACTTGAAACTGCTTTATTGTGTCAAGTTTCAAAGAGCTAGCACAAACGGTGTTTGATTTAGAGTTCCAAATACCTGTATCCCTATAGGAGCAAACAGAGTGAAACCTCAAAATGCAACCTGTTACTGCCAAGGAATGGTTTAACCTAGAAGAACGAAATTTGGCGAGCCAAGTGGGCTTGGTGTACTGATCATTACCTGAAAGTATCATCAAGATTGGGTGAAAAATTGTTTGCTGAGATTTCAGGCAACTCACAGTTTTTTGGAGCTTGGCAGGCCCTTTCCATGAAAGTGATTCTCGCCAGTCTCAGCTTAGGGCTACATCAACAGCAAACAAACCATAGAGATAGAACTTGAAACTGCTTTATTGTGTCAAGTTTCAAAGAGCTAGTACAAACCGTGTTTGATTTAGAGTTCCAAATACATGTATCCCTATAGGAGAAAACAGAATGAAACTTCAAAATGAAACCGGTTACTGCCAACGAACGGTTTAACCTAGAAGAACGACATTTGGCGAGCCAAGTGAGCTTGGTGTACTGATCATTACCTGAAAGTATCATCAAGATTGGGTGAAAAAGTGTTTGCTGAGATTTCAGGCAACTCGTAGTTTTTTGGAAGCTTGGCAGGCCCTTTCCATGAAAGTGATTCTCGCCAGTCTCTGCTTAGGGCTACATCAACAGCAAACAAACCAGAGAGATAGAACTTGAAACTGCTTTATTGTGTCAAGTTTCAAAGAGCTAGCACAAACCGTGTTTGATTTAGAGTTCCAAATACATGTATCCCTGTAGGAGTAAACAGAGTGAAACCTCAAAATGTAACCGTTTACTGCCAACGAAGGGTTTAATCTAGAAGAACGAAATTTATCGAGCCAAGTGTTCTTGGTGTATTGATCATTACCTGAAAGTATCATCAAGATTGGGTGAAAAAGTGTTTGCTGAGATTTCAGGAAACTCGTAGTTTTTTGGAAGCTTGGAAACCCCTTTCCATGAAAGTGATTTTCGCCAGTCTCTGCTTAGGGCTACATCAACAGCAAACAAAGCATAGGGATAGAACTTGACACTGCGTTATTGTGTCAAGTTTCAAAGGGCTAGCACAAACCGTGTTTGATTTAGAGTTCCAAATACATGTATCCCTATAGGAGAAAACAGAGTGAAACCTCAAAATTAAAACGGTTACTGCAAACGAACGGTTTAACCTAGAAGAACGAAATTTGGTGAGCCAAGTGGTTTTGGTGTACTGATCATTACCTGAAAGAATCACCAAGATTGGGTGAAAAAATGTTTGCTGAGATATCAGGAAACACGTAGTTTTTTGGAAGCTTGGCAACCCCTTTCCATGAAAGTGATTTTCGCCAGTCTCTGATTAGGGCTACATCAACAGCAAACAAACCATAGAGATAGAACATGAAACTGCTTTATTGTGTCAATTTTCAAAGAGCTAGCACAAACCATGTTTGATTTAGAGTTCCTAATACATGTATCCCTATAGGAAAAAACAGAGTGAAACCTAAAAATGAAAACGGTTACTGCCAACGAACGGTTTAACCTAGAAGAACGAAATTTGGCGAGCCAAGTGAGCTTGGTGTACTGATCATTACCTGAAAGTATCATCAAGATTGGGTGAAAAAGTGTTTGCTGAGATTTCAGGCAATTCGTAGTTTTTTGGAAGCATTGCAGGCCCTTTCCATGAAAGTGATTCTCGCCAGTCTCTGCTTAGGGCTACATCAACGGCAAAAAAACCATAGAGATAGAACTTGAAACTGCTTTATTGTTTCAAGTTTCAAAGAGCTAGCACAAACCGTGTTTGATTTAGAGTTCCAAATACATGTATCTCTATAGGAGAAAACAGAGTGAAACCTCAAAATAAAACCGGTTACTGCCAACGAATGGTTTAACCTAGAAGAACGAAATTTGGCGAGCCAAGTGGGCTTGGTGTACTGATCATTACCTGAATGTATCATCAAGATTGGGTGAAAAAGTGTTTGCTGAGATTTCAGGCAACTCGTAGTTTTTTGGAAGCTTGGCAGGCCCTTTCCATGAAAGTGATTCTCGCCAGTCTCTGCTTAGGGCTACATCAACAGCAAACAAACCATAGAGATAGAACTTGAAACTGCTTTATTGTGTCAAGTTTCAAAGAGCTAGCACAAACCGTGTTTGATTTAGAGTTCCAAATACATGTATCCCTATAGGAGAAAACAGAGTGAAACCTAAAAATGAAAACGGTTACTGCAAACGAACGGTTTAACCTAGAAGAACGAAATTTGGTGAGCCAAGTGGTTTTGGTGTACTGACCATTACCTGAAAGAATCATCAAGGTTGGGTGAAAAAATGTTTGCTGAGATTTCAGGCAACTCGTAATTTTTTGGAAGCTTGGAAACCCCTTTCCATGAAAGTGATTTTCGCCAGTCTCTGCTTAGGGCTACATCAACAGCAAACAAAGCATAGGGATAGAACTTGACACTGCGTTATTGTGTCAAGTTTCAAAGGGCTAGCACAAACCGGGTTTGATTTAGAGTTTCAAATACATGTATCCCTACAGGAGAAAACAGAGTGAAACCTAAAAATTAAAACGGTTACTGCAAACGAACGGTTTAACCTAAAAGAACGAAATTTGGTGAACCAAGTGGTTTTTGTGTACTGATCATTACCTGAAAGAATCATCAAGATTGGGTGAAAAAATGTTTGCTGAGATTTCAGGAAACTTGTAGTTTTTTGGAAGCTTGGAAACCCCTTTCCATGAAAGTGATTTTCGCCAATCTCTGCTTAGGGCTACATCAACAGAAAACAAATCATAGAGATAGAACTTGAAACTACTTTATTGTGTCAAGTATCAAAGAGCTAGCACAAACCGTGTTTGATTTAGATTCCAAATACATGTATCCCTATAGAAGAAAACAGAGTGAAACCTAAAAATGAAAACGGTTACTGCAAACGAACGGTTTAACCTAGAAGAACAAAATTGGGCGAGCCAAGTGGGCTTGGTGTACTGATCATTACCTGAAAGTATCATCAAGATTGGGTGAAAAAGTGTTTGCTGAGATTTCAGGCAACTCGTAGTTTTTTGGAAGCTTGGCAGGCCCTATCCATGAAAGTGATTCTCGCCAGTATCTGCTTAGGGCTACATCAACAGCAAACAAACCATATAGATAGAACTTGAAACTCCTTTATTGTGTCAAGTTTCAAAGAGGTAGCACAAACCGTGTTTGATTTAGAGTTCCAAATACATGTATCCCTATAGGAGCAAACAGAGTGAAACCTCAAAATGCAACCTGTTACTGCCAAGGAACGGTTTAACCTAGAAGAACGAAATTTGGCGAGCCAAGTGGGCTTGGTGTACTGATCATTACCTGAAAGTATCATCAAGATTGGGTGAAAAAGTGTTTGCTGAGATTTCAGGAAAGTCGTAGTTTTTTGGAAGCTTGGCAGGCCCTTTCCATGAAAGTGATTCTCGCCAGTCTCTGCTTAGGGCTACATCAACAGCAAACAAACCATAGAGATAGAACTTGAAACTGCTTTATTGTGTCAAGTTTCAAAGAGCTAGCACAAACCGTGTTTGATTTAGAGTTCCAAATACATGTATCCCTGTAGGAGTAAACAGAGTGAAACCTCAAAATGTAACCGTTTACTGCCAACGAAGGGTTTAATCTAGAAGAACGAAATTTATCGAGCCAAGTGGGCTTGGTGTATTGATCATTACCTGAAAGTATCATCAAGATTGGGTGAAAAAGTGTTTGCTGAGATTTCAGGAAACTTTTAGTTTTTGGAATCTTGGCAGGCCCTTTCCATGAAAGTGATTCTCGCCAGTCTCTGCTTAGGGCTACATCAACAGCAAACAAATAATAGAGATAGAACTTGAAACTGCTTTGTTCTGTCAAGTTTCAAAGAGCTAGCACAAATCGTGTTTGATTTAGAGTTCCAAATACATGTATCCCTGTAGGAGAAAACAGAGTGAAACCTCAAAATGAAACCGTTTACTGCCAACGAAGGGTTTAACCTAGAGGAACGAAATTGGGCGAGCCAAGTGGGCTTGGTGTACTGATCATTACCTGAAAGTATCATCAAGATTGGGTGAAAAAGTGTTTGCTGAGATTTCAGGCAATTCGTAGTTTTTTATAAGCTTGGCAGGCCCTTTCCATGAAAGTGATTCTCGCCAGTCTCTGCTTAGGGCTACATCAACAGCAAACAAACCATAGAGATAGAACTTGAAACTGCTTTATTGTGTCAAGTTTCAAAGATCTAGCACAAACCGTGTTTGATTTAGAGTTCCAAATACATGTATCCCTATAGGAGAAAACAGAGTGAAACCTCAAAATGAAACCGGTTACTGCCAACGAACGGTTTAACCTAGAAGAACGACATTTGGCGAGCCAAGTGAGCTTGGTGTACTGATCATTACCTGAAAGTATCATCAAGATTGGGTGAAAAAGTGTTTGCTGAGATTTCAGGCAACTCGTAGTTCTTTGGAAGCTTGGCAGGCCCTTTCCATGAAAGTGATTCTCGCCAGTCTCTGCTTAGGGCTACATCAACAGCAAACAAAGCATAGAGATAGAACTTGAATCTGCTTTATTGTGTCAAGTTTCAAAGAGCTAGCACAAACCGTGTTTGATTTAGAGTTCCAAAAACATGTATCCCTATAGGAGAAAACAGAGTGAAACCTCAAAATTAAACCGGTTACTGCCAAAGAACGGTTTACCCTAGAAGAACGAAATTGGGAGAGCCAAGTGGGCTTGGTGTACTGATCATTACCTGAAAGTATCATCAAGATTGGGTGAAAAAGTGTTTGCTGAGATTTCAGGCAACTCGTAGTTTTTTGGAAGCTTGGCAGGCCCTATCCATGAAAGTGATTCTCGCCAGTATCTGCTTAGGGCTACATCAACAGCAAACAAACCATATAGATAGAACTTGAAACTCCTTTATTGTGTCAAGTTTCAAAGAGCTAGCACAAACCGTGTTTGATTTAGAGTTCCAAATACATGTATCCCTATAGGAGAAAACAGAGTGAAACCTCAAAATGAAACCTGTTACTGCCAAGGAACGGTTTAACCTAGAAGAACGAAATTTGGCGAGCCAAGTGGGCTTGGTGTACTGATCAGTACCTGACAGTATCATCAAGATTGGGTAAAAAAGTGTTTGCTGAGTTTTAAGGCAACTCGTAGTTTTTTGGAAGCTTGCAGGCCCTTTCCATAAAAGTGATTCTCGCCAGTCTCTGCTTAGGGCTACATCAACAGCAAACAAACCATAGAGATAGAACTTGAAACTGCTTTATTGTGTCAAGTTTCAAAGAGCTAGCACAAACCGTGTTTGATTTAGAGTTCCAAATACATGTATCCCTATAGGAGAAAACAGAGTGAAACCTCAAAATGAAACCGGTTACTGCCAACGAACGGTTTAACCTAGAAGAGCGACATTTGGCGAGCCAAGTGAGCTTGGTGTACTGATCATTACCTGAAAGTATCATCAAGATTGGGTGAAAAAGTGTTTGCTGAGATTTCAGGCAACTCGTAGTTCTTTGGAAGCTTGGCAGGCCCTTTCCATGAAAGTGATTATCGCCAGTCTCTGCTTAGGGCTACATCAACAGCAAACAAACCATAGAGATAGAACTTGAAACTGCTTTATTGTGTCAAGTTTCAAAGAGCTAGCACAAACCGTGTTTGATTTAGAGTTCCAAATACATGTATCCCTGTAGGAGTAAACAGAGTGAAACCTCAAAATGAAACTGTTTACTGCCAAGGAAGGGTTTAACCTAGAAGAACGAAATTTGGCGAGCCAAGTGGGCTTGGTGTATTGATCATTAGCTGAAAGTATCATCAAGATTGGGTGAAAAAGTGTTTGCTGAGATTTCAGGCAACTTTTAGTTTTTGGAAACTTGGCAGGCCCTTTCCATGTAAGTGATTCTCGCCAGTCTCTGCTTAGGGCTACATCAACAGCAAACAAATAATAGAGATAGAACTTGAAACTGCTTTATTCTGTCAAGTTTCAAAGAGCTAGCACAAACCGTGATTGATATAGAGTTCCAAATACATGTATCCCTGTAGGAGAAAACAGAGTGAAACCTCAAAATGAAACCGTTTACTGCCAACGAAGGGTTTAACCTAGAAGAACGAAATTTGGCGAGCCAAGTGGGCTTGGTGTACTGATCATTACCTGAAAGTATCATCAAGATTGGGTGAAAAAGTGTTTGCTGAGATTTCAGGCAATTCGTAGTTTTTTATAAGCTTGGAAGGCCCTTTCCATGAAAGTGATTCTCGCCAGTCTCTGCTTAGTGTTACATCAACAGCAAACAAACCATAGAGATAGAACTTGAAACTGCTTTATTGTGTCAAGTTTCAAAGATCTAGCACAAACCGTGTTTGATTTAGAGTTCCAAATACATGTATCCCTATAGGAGAAAACAGAGTGAAACCTCAAAATGAAACCGGTTACTGCCAACGAACGGTTTAACCTAGAAGAACGACATTTGGCAAGCCAAGTGGGCTTCGTGTACTGATCATTACCTGAAAGTATCATCAAGATTGGGTGAAAAAGTGTTTGCTGAGATTTCAGGAAACTTTTAGTTTTTGGAAACTTGGCAGGCCCTTTCCATGAAAGTGATTCTCGCCATTCTCTGCTTAGGGGTACATCAACAGCAAACAAACCATAGAGATAGAACTTGAAACTGCTTTATTGTGTCAAGTTTCAAAGATCTAGCACAAACCGTGTTTGATTTAGAGTTCCAAATACATGTATCCCTATAGGAGAAAACAGAGTGAAACCTCAAAATGAAACCGTTTACTGCCAACGAAGGGTTTAACCTAGAGGAACGAAATTGGGCGAGCCAAGTGGGCTTGGTGTACTGATCATTACCTGAAAGTATCATCAAGATTGGGTGAAAAAGTGTTTGCTGTGATTTCAGGCAATTCGTAGTTTTTTATAAGCTTGGCAGGCCCTTTCCATGAAAGTGATTCTCGCCAGTCTCTGCTTAGGGCTACATCAACAGCAAACAAACCATAGAGATAGAACTTGAAACTGCTTTATTGTGTCAAGTTTCAAAGATCTAGCACAAACCGTGTTTGATTTAGAGTTCCAAATACATGTATCCCTATAGGAGAAAACAGAGTGAAACCTCAAAATGAAACCGGTTACTGCCAACGAACTGTTTAACCTAGAAGAACGACATTTGGCGAGCCAAGTGAGCTTGGTGTACTGATCATTACCTGAAAGTATCATCAAGATTGGGTGAAAAAGTGTTTGCTGAGATTTCAGGCAACTCGTAGTTCTTTGGAAGCTTGGCAGGCCCTTTCCATGAAAGTGATTATCGCCAGTCTCTGCTTAGGGCTACATCAACAGCAAACAAACCATAGAGATAGAACTTGAAACTGCTTTATTGTGTCAAGTTTCAAAGAGCTAGCACAAACGGTGTTTGATTTAGAGTTCCAAATACCTGTATCCCTATAGGAGCAAACAGAGTGAAACCTCAAAATGCAACCTGTTACTGCCAAGGAATGGTTTAACCTAGAAGAACGAAATTTGGCGAGCCAAGTGGGCTTGGTGTACTGATCATTACCTGAAAGTATCATCAAGATTGGGTGAAAAATTGTTTGCTGAGATTTCAGGCAACTCACAGTTTTTTGGAGCTTGGCAGGCCCTTTCCATGAAAGTGATTCTCGCCAGTCTCAGCTTAGGCTACATCAACAGCAAACAAACCATAGAGATAGAACTTGAAACTGCTTTATTGTGTCAAGTTTCAAAGAGCTAGCACAAACCGTGTTTGATTTAGAGTTCCAAATACATGTATCCCTATAGGAGAAAACAGAGTGAAACCTCAAAATTAAACCGGTTACTGCCAAAGAACGGTTTAACCTAGAAGAACGAAATTGGGCGAGCCAAGTGGGCTTGGTGTACTGATCATTACCTGAAAGTATCATCAAGATTGGGTGAAAAAGTGTTTGCTGAGATTTCAGGCAATTCGTAGTTTTTTATAAGCTTGGAAGGCCCTTTCCATGAAAGTGATTCTCGCCAGTCTCTGCTTAGTGTTACATCAACAGCAAACAAACCATAGAGATAGAACTTGAAACTGCTTTATTGTGTCAAGTTTCAAAGATCTAGCACAAACCGTGTTTGATTTAGAGTTCCAAATACATGTATCCCTATAGGAGAAAACAGAGTGAAACCTCAAAATGAAACCGGTTACTGCCAACGAACGGTTTAACCTAGAAGAACGACATTTGGCAAGCCAAGTGGGCTTGGTGTACTGATCATTACCTGAAAGTATCATCAAGATTGGGTGAAAAAGTGTTTGCTGAGATTTCAGGCAACTTTTAGTTTTTGGAAACTTGGCAGGCCCTTTCCATGAAAGTGATTCTCGCCAGTCTCTGCTTATGGCTACATCAACAGCAAACAAACCATAGAGATAGAACTTGAAACTGCTTTATTGTGTCAAGTTTCAAAGAGCTAGCACAAACCGTGTTTGATTTAGAGTTCCAAATACATGTATCCCTATAGGAGAAAACAGAGTGAAACCTCAAAATGAAACCGGTTACTGCCAATGAACGGTTTAACCTAGAAGAACGACATTTGGCGAGCCAAGTGGGCTTGGTGTACTGATCATTACCTGAAAGTATCATCAAGATTGGGTGAAAAAGTGTTTGCTGAGATTTCAGGCAACTCGTAGTTCTTTGGAAGCTTGGCAGGCCCTTTCCATGAAAGTGATTCTCGCCAGTCTCTGCTTAGGGCTACATCAACAGCAAACAAAGCATAGAGATAGAACTTGAAACTGCTTTATTGTGTCAAGTTTTAAAGAGCTAGCACAAACCGTGTTTGATTTAGAGTTCCAAAAACATGTATCCCTATAGGAGAAAACAGAGTGAAACCTCAAAATTAAACCGGTTACTGCCAAAGAACGGTTTAACCTAGAAGAACGAAATTGGGCGAGCCAAGTGGGCTTGGTGTACTGATCATTACCTGAAAGTATCATCAAGATTGGGTGAAAAAGTGTTTGCTGAGATTTCAGGCAACTCGTAGTTTTTTGGAAGCTTGGCAGGCCCTTTCCATGAAAGTGATTCTCGCCAGTCTCTGCTTAGGGCTACATCAACAGCAAACAAATAATAGAGATAGAACTTGAAACTGCTTTGTTCTGTCAAGTTTCAAAGAGCTAGCACAAATCGTGTTTGCTTTAGAGTTCCAAATACATGTATCCCTGTAGGAGAAAACAGAGTGAAACCTCAAAATGAAACCGTTTACTGCCAAGGAAGGGTTTAACCTAGAAGAACGAAATTGGGCGAGCCAAGTGGGCTTGGTGTACTGATCATTACGTGAAAGTATCATCAAGATTGGGTGAAAAAGTGTTTGCTGAGATTTCAGGCAATTCGTAGTTTTTTATAAGCTTGGCAGGCCCTTTCCATGAAAGTGATTCTCGCCAGTCTCTGCTTAGGGCTACATCAACAGCAAACAAACCATAGAGATAGAACTTGAAACTGCTTTATTGTGTCACGTTTCAAAGATCTAGCACAAACCGTGTTTGATTTAGAGTTCCAAATACATGTATCCCTATAGGAGAAAACAGAGTGAAACCTCAAAATGAAACCGGTTACTGCCAATGAACGGTTTAACCTAGAAGAACGACATTTGGCGAGCCAAGTGAGCTTGGTGTACTGATCATTACCTGAAAGTATCATCAAGATTGGGTGAAAAAGTGTTTGCTGAGATTTCAGGCAACTCGTAGTTCTTTGGAAGCTTGGCAGGCCCTTTCCATGAAAGTGATTCTCGCCAGTCTCTGCTTAGGGCTACATCAACAGCAAACAAACCATAGAGATAGAACTTGAAACTGCTTTATTGTGTCAAGTTTCAAAGAGCTAGCACAAACGGTGTTTGATTTAGAGTTCCAAATACATGTATCCCTATAGGAGCAAACAGAGTGAAACCTCAAAATGCAACCTGTTACTGCCAAGGAACGGTTTAACCTAGAAGAACGAAATTTGGCGAGCCAAGTGGGCTTGGTGTACTGATCATTACCTGAAAGTATCATCAAGATTGGGTGAAAAAGTGTTTGCTGAGATTTCAGGCAACTCGTAGTTTTTTGGAAGCTTGGCAGGCCCTTTCCATGAAAGTGATTCTCGCCAGTCTCTGCTTAGGGCTACATCAACAGCAAACAAACCATAGAGATAGAACTTGAAACTGCTTTATTGTGTCAAGTTTCAAAGAGCTAGCACAAACCGTGTTTGATTTAGAGTTCCAAATACATGTATCCCTGTAGGAGTAAACAGAGTGAAACCTCAAAATGTAACCGTTTACTGCCAACGAAGGGTTTAATCTAGAAGAACGAAATTTATCGAGCCAAGTGGGCTTGGTGTATTGATCATTACCTGAAAGTATCATCAAGATTGGGTGAAAAAGTGTTTGCTGAGATTTCAGGAAACTTTTAGTTTTTGGAAACTTGGCAGGCCCTTTCCATGAAAGTGATTCTCGCCAGTCTCTGCTTAGGGCTACATCAACAGCAAACAAATAATAGAGATAGAACTTGAAACTGCTTTGTTCTGTCAAGTTTCAAAGTGCTAGCACAAATCGTGTTTGATTTAGAGTTCCAAATACATGTATCCCTGAAGGAGAAAACAGAGTGAAACCTCAAAATGAAACCGTTTACTGCCAACGAAGGGTTTAACCTAGAAGAACGAAATTGGGCGAGCCAAGTGGGCTTGGTGTACTGATCATTACCTGAAAGTATCATCAAGATTGGGTGAAAAAGTGTTTGCTGAGATTTCAGGCAATTCGTAGTTTTTTATAAGCTTGGCAGGCCCTTTCCATGCAAGTGATTCTCGCCAGTCTCTGCTTAGGGCTACATCAACAGCAAACAAACCATAGAGATAGAACTTGAAACTGCTTTATTGTGTCAAGTTTCAAAGATCTAGCACAAACCGTGTTTGATTTAGAGTTTCAAATACATGTATCCCTATAGGAGAAAAGAGAGTGAAACCTCAAAATGAAACCGGTTACTGCCAACGAACGGTTTAACCTAGAAGAACGACATTTGGCGAGCCAAGTGAGCTTGGTGTACTGATCATTACCTGAAAGTATCATCAAGATTGGGTGAAAAAGTGTTTGCTGAGATTTCAGGCAACTCGTAGTTCTTTGGAAGCTTGGCAGGCCCTTTCCATGAAAGTGATTATCGCCAGTCTCTGCTTAGGGCTACATCAACAGCAAACAAACCATAGAGATAGAACTTGAAACTGCTTTATTGTGTCAAGTTTCAAAGAGCTAGCACAAACGGTGTTTGATTTAGAGTTCCAAATACCTGTATCCCTATAGGAGCAAACAGAGTGAAACCTCAAAATGCAACCTGTTACTGCCAAGGAATGGTTTAACCTAGAAGAACGAAATTTGGCGAGCCAAGTGGGCTTGGTGTACTGATCATTACCTGAAAGTATCATCAAGATTGGGTGAAAAATTGTTTGCTGAGATTTCAGGCAACTCACAGTTTTTTGGAGCTTGGCAGGCCCTTTCCATGAAAGTGATTCTTACCAGTCTCAGCTTAGGGCTACATCAACAGCAAACAAACCATAGAGATAGAACTTGAAACTGCTTTATTGTGTCAAGTTTCAAAGAGCTAGCACAAACCGTGTTTGATTTAGAGTTCCAAATACATGTATCCCTGTAGGAGTAAACAGAGTGAAACCTCAAAATGTAACCGTTTACTGCCAACGAAGGGTTTAATCTAGAAGAACGAAATTTATCGAGCCAAGTGTTCTTGGTGTATTGATCATTACCTGAAAGTATCATCAAGATTGGGTGAAAAAGTGTTTGCTGAGATTTCAGGAAACTCGTAGTTTTTTGGAAGCTTGGAAACCCCTTTCCATGAAAGTGATTTTCGCCAGTCTCTGCTTAGGGCTACATCAACAGCAAACAAAGCATAGGGATAGAACTTGACACTGCGTTATTGTGTCAAGTTTCAAAGGGCTAGCACAAACCAGGTTTGATTTAGAGTTCCAAATACATGTATCCCTATAGGAGAAAACAGAGTGAAACCTCAAAATTAAAACGGTTACTGCAAACGAACGGTTTAACCTAGAAGAACGAAATTTGGTGAGCCAAGTGGTTTTGGTGTACTGATCATTACCTGAAAGAATCACCAAGATTGGGTGAAAAAATGTTTGCTGAGATATCAGGAAACACGTAGTTTTTTGGAAGCTTGGCAACCCCTTTCCATGAAAGTGATTTTCGCCAGTCTCTGATTAGGGCTACATCAACAGCAAACAAACCATAGAGATAGAACATGAAACTGCTTTATTGTGTCAATTTTCAAAGAGCTAGCACAAACCATGTTTGATTTAGAGTTCCTAATACATGTATCCCTATAGGAAAAAACAGAGTGAAACCTAAAAATGAAAACGGTTACTGCCAACGAACGGTTTAACCTAGAAGAACGAAATTTGGCGAGCCAAGTGAGCTTGGTGTACTGATCATTACCTGAAAGTATCATCAAGATTGGGTGAAAAAGTGTTTGCTGAGATTTCAGGCAATTCGTAGTTTTTTGGAAGCATTGCAGGCCCTTTCCATGAAAGTGATTCTCGCCAGTCTCTGCTTAGGGCTACATCAACGGCAAAAAAACCATAGAGATAGAACTTGAAACTGCTTTATTGTTTCAAGTTTCAAAGAGCTAGCACAAACCGTGTTTGATTTAGAGTTCCAAATACATGTATCTCTATAGGAGAAAACAGAGTGAAACCTCAAAATAAAACCGGTTACTGCCAACGAATGGTTTAACCTAGAAGAACGAAATTTGGCGAGCCAAGTGGGCTTGGTGTACTGATCATTACCTGAATGTATCATCAAGATTGGGTGAAAAAGTGTTTGCTGAGATTTCAGGCAACTCCTAGTTTTTTGGAAGCTTGGCAGGCCCTTTCCATGAAAGTGATTCTCGCCAGTCTCTGCTTAGGGCTACATCAACAGCAAACAAACCATAGAGATAGAACTTGAAACTGCTTTATTGTGTCAAGTTTCAAAGAGCTAGCACAAACCGTGTTTGATTTAGAGTTCCAAATACATGTATCCCTATAGGAGAAAACAGAGTGAAACCTAAAAATGAAAACGGTTACTGCAAACGAACGGTTTAACCTAGAAGAACGAAATTTGGTGAGCCAAGTGGTTTTGGTGTACTGACCATTACCTGAAAGAATCATCAAGGTTGGGTGAAAAAATGTTTGCTGAGATTTCAGGAAACTTGTAGTTTTTTGGAAGCTTGGAAACCCCTTTCCATGAAAGTGATTTTCGCCAATCTCTGCTTAGGGCTACATCAACAGAAAACAAATCATAGAGATAGAACTGAAACTACTTTATTGTGTCAAGTTTCAAAGAGCTAGCACAAACCGTGTTTGATTTAGATTCCAAATACATGTATCCCTATAGAAGAAAACAGAGTGAAACCTAAAAATGAAAACGGTTACTGCAAACGAACGGTTTAACCTAGAAGAACAAAATTTGGTGAGCCAAGTGGATTTGGGGTACTGATCATTACCTGAAAAAATCATCAAGGTTGGGTGAAAAAATGTTTGCTGAGATTTCAGGAAACTCGTAGTTTTTTGGAATCTTGGAAACCCCTTTCCGAGAAAGTGATTTTTGCCAGTCTCTGCTCAGGGCTACTTCAACAGCAAACAAACCATAGAGATAGAACTTGAAACTGCTTTATTGTGTCAAGTTTCAAAGAGCTAGCACAAACCGTGTTTGATTTAGAGTTCCAAATACATGTATCCCTATAGGAGAAAACAGAGTGAAACCTAAAAATGAAAACGGTTACTGCAAACGAATGGTTTAACCTAGAAGAACGAAATTTGGTGAGCGAAGTGGTTTTGGTGTACTGATCATTACCTGAAAGAATCATCAAGATTGGGTGAAAAAATGTTTGCTGAGATTTCAGGCAACTCTTAGTTTTTTGGAAGCTTGCCAACCCCTTTCCATGAAAGTGATTTTCGCCAGTCTCTGCTTAGGCATACATCAACAGCAAACAAACCATAGAGATAGAATTTGAAACTGCTTTCTTGTGTCAAATTTCAAACAGCTAGCACAAACCCTGTTTGATTTAGAGTTCCTAATACATGTATCCCTATAGAAGAAAACAGAGTGAAACCTAAAATTGAAAACGGGTACTGCAAATGAACGGTTTAACCTAGAAGAACGAAATTTGGTGAGCCAAGCGGTTTTGGTGTACTGATCATTACCTGAAAGAATCATCAAGATTGAGTGAAAAAATGTTTGCTGAGATTGCAGGCAACTCGTAGTTTTTTGGAAGCTTGGCAACCCCTTTCCGTGAAAGTGATTTTCGCCAGTCTCTGCTTAGGGCTACATCAACAGCAAACAAACCATAGAGATAGATCTTGAAACTGCTTTATTGTGTCAAGTTTCAAAGGGCTAGCACAAACCGTGTTTGATTTAGAGTTCCAAATACATGTATCCCTATAGGAGAAAACAGAGTGAAACCTAAAAATGAAAACGGTTACTGTAAACGAACAGTTTAACCTAGAAGAACGAAATTTGGTGAGCCAAGTGGTTTTGGTGTACTGATCCTTACTTGAAAGAATCATCAATGTTGGGTGAAAAAAGGTTTGCTGAGATTTCAGGCAACTCGTAGTTTTTTGGAAGCTTGGAAACCCCTTTCCATGAAAGAGATTTTCGCCAGTCTCTGCTTAGGGCTACATCAACAGCAAACAAACCATAGAGATAGAACTTGAAACTGCTTTATTGTGACAAGTTTCAAAGAGCTAGCACAAACCGTGTTTGATTTAGAGTTCCAAATACATGTATCCCTATATGAGAAAACACAGTGAAACCTAAAAATAAAAACGGTTACTGCAAACGAACAGTTTAACCTAGAAGAACGAAATTTGGTGAGCCAAGTGGTTTTGGGTCCTGATTATTACCTGAAAGAATCATCAAGATTGGGTGAAAAAATGATTGCTGAGAATTCAGGCAACTCGTAGTTTTTTGGAAGCTTGGCAACCCCTTTCCATGAAAGTGATTTTCGCCAGTCTCTGCTTAGGGCTACATCAACAGCAAACAAACCATAGAGATAGAACTTGAAACTGCTTTATTGTGTCAAGTTTCAAAGAGCTAGCACAAACCGTGTTTGATTTAGAGTTCGAAATACATGTATCCCTATATGAGAAAACACAGTGAAACCTAAAAATAAAAACGGTTACTGCAAACGAACAGTTTAACCTAGAAGAACGAAATTTGGTGAGCCAAGTGGTTTTGGGTCCTGATTATTACCTGAAAGAATCATCAAGATTGGGTGAAAAAATGATTGCTGAGAATTCAGGCAACTCGTAGTTTTTTGGAAGCTTGGCAACCCCTTTCCATGAAAGTGATTTTCGCCAGTCTCTGCTTAGGGCTACATCAACAGCAAACAAACCATAGAGATAGAACTTGAAACTGCTTTATTGTGTCAAGTTTCAAAGAGCTAGCACAAACCGTGTTTGATTTAGAGTTCGAAATACATGTATCCCTATAGGAGAAAACAGAGTGAAACCTAAAAATGAAAACGGTTACTGCAAAGGAACGGTTTAACCTAGAAGAACGAAATTTGGTGAGCCAAGTGGTTTTGGTGTACTGATGATTACCTGAAAGAATCATCAAGATTGGGTGAAAAAATGTTTGCTGAGATTTCAGGCAACTCGTAGTTTTTTGGATGCTTGCCAACCCCTTTCCATGAAAGTGATTTTCGCCAGTCTCTGCTTAGGGCTACATCAACAGCAAACAAGCCATAGAGATAGAACTTAAAACTGATTTATTGTGTCAAGTTTCAAAGAGCTAGCACAAACCTTGTTTGATTTAGAGTTCCTAATACATGTATCCATATAGGATAGAACAGAGTGAAACCTAAAAATGAAAACGGTTACTGCAAACGAACGGTTTAACCTAGAAGAACGAAATTTGGTGAGCCAAGTGATTTTGGTGTACTGATCATTACCTGAAAGAATCACCAAGATTGGGTGAAAAAATGTTTGCTGAGATATCAGGAAACACGTAGTTTTTTGGAAGCTGGCAACCCCTTTCCATGAAAGTGATTTTCGCCAGTCTCTGCTTAGGGCTACATCAACAGCAAACAAACCATAGAGATAGAACTTGAAACTGCTTTATTTTGTCAAGTTTCAAAGAGCTAGCACAAACCTTGTTTGATTTAGAGTTCCTAATACATGTATCCCTATAGGAGAAAACAGAGTGAAACCTAAAAATGAAAACGGTTACTGCCAACGAACGGTTTAACCTAGAAGAACGAAATTTGGTGAGCCAAGTGGTTTTGGTGTACTGATCATTACCTGAAAGAATCATCAAGATTGAGTGAAAAAATGTTTGCTGAGATTGCAGGAAACTCGTAGTTTATTAGATGCTTGGCATCTTTTTTCCATGAAAGTGATTTTCGGCAGTCTCTGCTTAGGGCTCCATCAACAGCAAACCAACCATAGAAATAGAACTTAAAACTGATTTATTGTTTCAAGTTTCAAAGAGCTACCACAAACCTTGTTTGATTTAGAGTTCCTAATACATGTATCCCTATAGGATAGAACAGAGTGAAACCTAAAAATGAAAACGGTTACTGCAAACGAACAGTTTAACCTAGAAGAACGAAATTTGGTGAGCCAAGTGGTTTTGGTGTACTGATCATTACCTGAAAGAATCATCAAATTGGGTGAAAAAATGCTTGCTGAGATTTCAGGCAACTCGTAGTTTTTTGGAAGCTTGGCAACCCGTTTCAATGAAAGTGATTTTCGCCAGTCTCTGATTAGGGCTACATCAACAGCAAACAAACCATAGAGATAGAACTTGAAACTGCTTTATTGTGTCAATTTTCAAAGAGCTAGCACAAACCATGTTTGATTTAGAGTTCCAAATACATGTATCCCTATAGGAGAAAACAGAGTGAAACGTAAAAATGAAAACGGTTACTGCAAACGAACGGTTTAACCTAGAAGAACGAAATTTGGTGAGCCAAGTGGTTTTGGTGTACTGATTATTACCTGAAAGAATCATCAAGATTGGGTGAAAAAATGTTTCCTGAGATTTTAGGCAACTCGTAGTTTTTTGGAAGCTTGGCAACCGCTTTCCATGAAAGTGATTTTCGCCAGTCTCTGCTTAGGGCTACTTCAACAGCAAACAAACCATAGAGATAGAACTTGAAACTGTTTCTTGTGTCAAGTTTCAAACAGCTAGCACAAACCCTGTTTGATTTAGAGTTCCAAATACATGTATTATTATACAAGAAAACAGAGTGAAACTTAAAAATGAAAACGGTTACTGCAAATGAACGGTTTAACCTAGAAGAACCAAATTTGGTGAGCCAAGTGATTTTGGTGTATTGATCATTACCTGAAAGAATCATCAAGATTGGGTGAAAAAACGCTTGCTGAGATTTCAGCCAACTCTTAGTTTTTTGGATGCTTGGCATCTTCTTTCCATGAAAGTGATTTTCGCCTGTCTCTGCTTAGGGCTACATCAACAGCAAACAAACCATAGAGATAGAACTTAAAACTGCTTTATTGTGTCAAGTTTCAAAGGGCTAGCACAAACCGTGTTTGATTCAGAGTTGCAAATACATGTATCCCTATAGGAGAAAACAGAGTGAAACCTAAAAATGAAAACGGTTACTGCAAACTAACGGTTTAACCTAGAAGAACGAAATTTGGTGAGCCAAGTGGTTGTGGTGTACTGATCATTACCTGAAAGAATCATCAAGATTGGGTGAAAAAATGTTTGCTGAGATTTCAGGCAACTCGTAGTTTTTTGGAAGCTTGGCAACCACTTTCCATGAAAATGATTTTCGCCAGTCTCTGCTTAGGGCTACATCAACAGCAAAGAAACCATAGAGATAAAACTTGAAACTGCTTTATTGTGTCAAGTTTCAAAGAGCTAGCACAAACCGTGTTTGATTTAGAGTTCCAAATACATGTATCCCTATAGGAGAAAACAGAGTGAAACCTAAAAAAAATGAAAACGGTTACTGCAAATGAACGGTTTAATCTACAAGAACGAAATTTGGTGAGCCAAGTGGTTTTGGTGTACTGATCATTGCCTGAAAGAATCATCAAGATTGGGTGAAAAAATGTTTGCTGAGATTTCAGGCAACTCGTAGTTTTTTGGAAGCTTGGCAACCCCTTTCCATGAAAGTGATTTTCGCCAGTCTCTGCTTAGGGCTACATCAACAGCAAACAAACCATTGAGATAGAACTTGAAACTGCTGTCTTGTGTCAAGTTTCAAAGAGCTAGCACAAACAGTGTTTGATTTAGAGTTCCAAATACATGTATCCCTATAGGAGAAAACAGAGTGAAACCTAAAAATGAAAACGGTTACTGGAAACGAACGGTTTAACCTAGAAGAACGAAATTTGGTGAGCCAAGTGGTTTCGGTGTACTGATCATTACCTGAAAGAATCATCAAGATTGGGTGAAAAAATGTTTGCTGAGATTTCAGGCAACTCGTAGTTTTTTGGAAGCTTGGCAAACCCTTTCCATGAAAGTGATTTTCGCCAGTCTCTGCTTAGGGCTACATCAACAGCAAACAAACCATAGGGATAGAACTTGATACTGCTGTCTTGTGTCAAGTTTCAAAGAGCTAGCACAAACAGTGTTTGATTTAGAGTTCCAAATACATGTATCCCTCTAGGAGAAAACAGAGTGAAACCTAAAAATGAAAACGGTTACTGCAAACGAACGGTTTAACCTAGAAGAACGAAATTTGGTGAGCCAAGTGGTTTTGGTGTACTGATCATTACCTGAAAGAATCATCAATGTTGGGTGAAAAAATGTTTGCTGAGATTTCAGGGAACTTGTAGTTTTTTGGAAGCTTGGCAACCCCTTTCCATGAAAGTGATTTTCGCCAGTCTCTGCTTAGGGCTACATCAACAGCAAACAAACCATAGAGATAGAACTTGAAACTGCTTTATTGTGTCAAGTTTCAAAGGGCTAGCACAAACTGTGTTTGATTTAGAGTTCCAAATGCATGTATCCCTATAGGTGAAAACAGAGTGAAACCTAAAAATGAAAACTGTTACTGCAAACGAACGGTTTAACCTAGAAGGACGATATTTGGTGAGCCAAGTGGTTTTGGTGTACTGATCATTACCTGAAAAAATCATCAATATTGGGTGAAAAAATGTTTGCTGAGATTTCAGGCAACTCGTATTTTTTTGGATGCTTGGCATTTTCTTTCCATGAAAGTGATTTTTGCCTGTCTCTGCTTAGGGCTACATAAACAGCAAACAAACCATAGAGATAGAACTTGAAACTGCTTTATGGTGTCAAGTTTCAAAGAGCTAGCACAAACGCTGTTTGATTTAGAATTCCAAATACATGTATCCCTATAGGAGAAAACAGAGTGAAACCTAAAAATGAAAACGGTACTGCAAACGAACGGTTTAACCTAGAAGAACGAAATTTGGTGAGCCAAGTGGTTTTGTTGTACTGATCATTACCTGAAAGAATCATCAAGATTGGGTGAAAAAATGTTTGCTGAGATTTCAGGCAACTCGTAGTTTTTTGGAAGCTTGGCAAACCCTTTCCATGAAAGTGTTTTTCGCCACTCTATGCTTAGGGCTACACCAACAGCAAACAAACCATAGAGATAGAACTTGAAACTGCTTTATTGTGTCAAGTTTCAAAGAGCTAGCACAAACCGTGTTTGATTTAGAGTTCCAAATACATGTATCCCTATAGGAGAAAACAGAGTGAAACCTAAAAATGAAAACGGTTACTGAAAACGAACGGTTTAACCTAGAAGAAAGAAATTTGGTGAGCCAAGTAGTTTTGGTGTACTGATGATTACCTGAAAGAATCATCAAGATTGGGTTAAAAAATGTTTGCTGAGATTTCAGGGAACTCGTAGTTTTTTGGAAGCTTGCCAACCCCTTTCCATGAAAGTGATTTTCGCCAGTCTCTGATTAGGGCTACATCAACAGCAAACAAACCATAGAGATAGAACTTGAAACTGCTTTATTGTGTCAATTTTCAAAGAGCTAGCACAAACCATGTTTGATTTAGAGTTCCAAATACATGTATCCCTATAGGAGAAAACAGAGTGAAACATAAAAATGAAAACGGTTACTGCAAATGAACGGTTTAACCTAGAAGAACGAAATTTGGTGAGCCAAGTGGTTTTGGTGTACTGATCATTACCTGAAAGAATCATCAAGGTTGGGTGAAAAAATGTTTGCTGAGATTTCAGGCAACTCGTAGTTTTTTGGAAGCTTGGCAAACCCTTTCCATGAAAGTGATTTTCGCCAGTCTCTGCTGAGGGCTACTTCAACAGCAAACAAACCATAGAGATAGAACTTGAAACTGCTTTATTGTGTCAAGTTTCAAAGAGCTAGCACAAACCGTGTTTGATTTAGAGTTCCAAATACATGTATCCCTATAGGAGAAAATAGAGTGAAACATAAAAATGAAAACGGTTACTGCAAAAGAACGGTTTAACCTAGAAGAACGAAATTTGGTGAGAAAAGTGGTTTTGATGTACTGATCCTTACTTGAAAGAATCATCAATGCTGGGTGAAAAAATGTTTGCTGAGATTTCAGGCAACTCGTAGTTTTTTGGAAGCTTGGATACCCCTTTCCATGAAAGTGATTTTCGCCAGTCTCTGCTTAGGGCTACATCAACAGCAAACCAACCATAGAGATAGAACTTGAAACTGCTTTATTGTGTCAAGTTTCAAAGAGCTAGCACAAACCGTGTTTGATTTAGAGTTCCAAATACATGTATCCCTATATGAGAAAACACAGTGAAACCTAAAAATAAAAACGGTTACTGCAAACGTACGGTATACCTAGAAGAAAGAAATTTGGTGAGCCAAGTGGTTTTGGGTCCTGATCATTACCTGAAAAATCATCAAGATTGGGTGAAAAATTATTGCTGAGAATTCAGGCAACTCGTAGTTTTTGGAAGCTTGGCAACCCCTTTCCATGAAAGTGATTTTCGCCAGTCTCTGCTTAGGGCTACATCAACAGCAAACAAACCATAGAGATAGAACCTGAAACTTCTTTATTGTGTCAAGTTTCAAAGAGCTAGCACAAACCCTGTTTGATTTAGAGTTCCAAATACATGTATCCCTATAGGAGAAAACAGAGTGAAACCTAAAAATGAAAACGGTTACTGCAAACGAACGGTTTAACCTAGAAGAACGAAATTTGGTGAGCCAAGTGGTTTTGGTGTACTGATCATTACCTGAAAGAATCATCAAGATTGGGTGAAAACATGCTTGGGGAGATTTCAGGCAACTCGTAGTTTTTTGGAAGCTTGGCAACCCATTTCCATGAAAGTGATTTTCGCCAGTCTCTGCTTAGGGCTACATCAACAGCAAACAAACCATAGAGATAGAACTTGAAACTGCTTTATTGTGTCAAGTTTCAAAGAGCTAGCACAATCCGTGTTTGATTTAGAGTTCCAAATACATGTATCCCTATAGAGGAAAACAGAGTGAAACCTAAAAATGAAAACGGTTACTGCAAATGAACGGTTTAACCTAGAAGAAAGAAATTTGGTGAGCCAAGTTGTTTTGGTGTATTGATCATTACCTGAAAGAATCATCAAGATAGGGTGAAAAAATGCTTGCTGAGATTTCAGGCAACTCTTAGTTTTTTGGATGCTTGGCATCTTCTTTCAATGAAAGTGATTTTCGTCAGTCTCTGCTTAGGGCTACATCAACAGCGAACAAACCATAGAGATAGAACTTGAAACTGTTTTATTGTGTCAAGTTTCAAACAGCTAGCACAAACCCTGTTTGATCTAGAATTCCAAATACATGTATCCCTACAGGAGAAAACAGAGTGAAGCCTAAAAAATGAAAACGGTTACTGCAAACGAACGATTTAACCTAGAAGAACGAAATTTGGTGAGCCAAGTGGTTTTGGTATACTGTTGATTACCTGAAAGAATCATCAAGATTGGGTTAAAAAATGTTTGCTGAGATTTCAGGCAACTAGTAGTTTTTTGGAAGCTTGGCAACCCCTTTCCATGAAAGTGATTTTCGCCAGTCTCTGCCTAGGGCTACATCAACAGCAAACAAACCATAGAGATAGAACTTGAAATTGCTTTCTTGTGTCAACTTTCAAAGAGCTAGCACAAACCGTGTTTGATTTAGAGTTCCAAATACATGTATCCCTATGGGAGAAAACATAGTGAAACCTAAAAATGAAAACAGTTACTGCAAACGAACGGTTTAACCTAGAAGAACGAAATTTGGTGAGCCATGTGGTTTTGGTGTACTGATCATTTCCTGAAAGAATCATCAAGATTGGGTGAAAAAATGTTTGCTGAGATTTCAGGCAACTCGTAGTTTTTTTGTATGCTTGCCAACCCCTTTCCATGAAAGTGATTTTCGCCAGTCTCTGCTTAGGGCTACATCAACAGCAAACAAACCATAGAGATAGAACTTGAAACTGCTTTATTGTTTCAAGTTTCAAAGAGCTAGCACAAACCGTATTTGATTTAGAGTTCCAAATACATGTATCCCTATAGGAGAAAACAGAGTGAAACCTAAAAATGAAAACGGTTACTGCAAATGAAGGGTTTAACCTAGAAGAACGAAATTGGTGAGCCAATTGATTTTGGTGTACTGATCATTACCTGAAAGAATCATCAAGATTGGGTGAAAAAATGTTTGCTGTGATTTCAGGGAACTCGTAGTTTTTTAGAAGCTTGGAAACCCCTTTAAATATAAGTGATTTTCGCCAGTCTCTGCTTAGGGCTACATCAACAGGAAACAAACCATAGAGATAGAACTTGAAACTGCTTTATTGTTTCAAGTTTCAAAGAGGTAGCACAAACCGTGTTTGATTTAGAGTTCCAAATACATGTATCCCTATAGGAGAAAACAGAGTAAAACTAAAAATGAAAACGGTTACTGCAAACGAACGGTTTAACCTAGAAGAACGAAATTTGGTGAGCCAAGTGGTTTTGGTGTACTGATCATTACCTGAAAGAATCACCAAGATTGGGTGAAAAAATGTTTGCTGAGATATCAGGAAACACGTAGTTTTTTGGAAGCTTGGCAACCCCTTTCCCATGAAAGTGATTTTCGCCAGTCTCTGCATAGGGCTACATCAACAGCAAACAAACCATAGAGATAGAACTTGAAACTGCTTTATTTTGTCAAGTTTCAAAGAGCTAGCACAAACCTTGTTTGATTTAGAGTTCCTAATACATGTATCCCTATAGGAGAAAACAGAGTGAAACCTAAAATGAAAACGGTTACTGCCAACGAACGGTTTAACCTAGAAGAACGAAATTTGGTGAGCCAAGTGGTTTTGGTGTACTGATCATTACCTGAAAGAATCATCAAGATTGAGTGAAAAAATGTTTGCTGAGATTGCAGGCAACTCGTAGTTTATTGGATGCTTGGCATCTTCTTTCCATGAAAGTGATTTTCGGCAGTCTCTGCTTAGGGCTACATCAACAGCAAACAAGCCATAGAGATAGAACTTAAAACTGATTTATTGTGTCAAGTTTCAAAGAGCTAGCACAAACCTTGTTTGATTTAGAGTTCCTAATACATGTATCCCTATAGGATAGAACAGAGTGAAACCTAAAAATGAAAACGGTTACTGCAAACGAACGGTTTAACCTAGAAGAACGAAATTTAATGAGCCAAGTGGTGTTGGTGTACTGATCATTACCTGAAAGAATCATCAAGATTGGGTGAAAAAATTTTTGCTGAGATTTCAGGCAACTCGTAGTTTTTTGGAAGCTTGGCAACCCCTTTCCATGAAAGTGATTTTCGCCAGTCTCTGCTTAGGGCTACATCAACAGCAAACAAACCATAGTTATAGAACTTGAAATTGCATTATTGTGTCAAGTTTCAAAGAGCTAGCACAAACCGTGTTTGATTTAGAGTTCCAATACATGTATCCCTATAGGAGAAAACAGAGTGAAACCTAAAAATGAAAACGGTTACTGCAAACGAATGTTTTAACCTAGAAGAACGAAATTTGGTGAGCCAAGTGGTTTTGGTGTACTGATCATTACCTGAAAGAATCATCAAGATTGGGTGAAAAAATGTTTGCTGAGATTTCAGGCAACTCGTAGTTTTTTGGAAGCTTGCCAACCCCTTTCCATGAAAGTGATTTTCGCCAGTCTCTGATTAGGGCTACATCAACAGCAAACAAACCATAGAGATAGAACCTGAAACTTCTTTATTGTGTCAAGTTTCAAAGAGCTAGCACAAACCGTGTTTGATTTAGAGTTCCAAATACATGTATCCCTATAGGAGAAAACAGAGTGAAACCTAAAAATGAAAACGGTTACTGCAAACGAACGGTTTAACCTAGAAGAACGAAATTTGGTGAGCCAAGTGGTTTTGGTGTACTGATCATTACCTGAAAGAATCATCAAGATTGGGTGAAAAAATGCTTGGGGAGATTTCAGGCAACTCGTAGTTTTTTGGAAGCTTGGCATCTTCTTTCCATGAAAGAGATTTTCGCCAGTCTCTGCTTAGGGCTACATCAACAGCAAATAAACCATAGAGATAGAACTTGAAACTGCTTTATTGTGTCAAGTTTCAAACAGCTAGCACAAACCGTGTTTGATTTAGAGTTCCAAATACATGCATCACTATAGAAGAAAACAGAGTGAAACCTAAAAATGAAAACGGTTACTGCAAACGAACGGTTTAACTTAGAAGAACGAAATTTGGTGAGCCTAGTGGTTTTGGTGTACTGATCATTACCTGAAAGAATCATCAAGATTGGGTGAAAAAATGTTTGCTGAGATTTCCGGCAACTCGTAGTTTTTTGGAAGCTTGGCAACCCCTTTCCATGAAAGTGATTTTCGCCAGTCTCTGCTTAGGGCTACATCAACAGCAAACAAACCATAGAGATAGAACTTGAAACTGCTTTATTGTGTCAAGTTTCAAACAGCAAGCACAATCCGTGTTTGATTTAGAGTTCCAAATACATGTATCCCTACAGAGGAAAACAGAGTGAAACCTAAAAATGAAAACGGTTACTGCAAATGAACGGTTTAACCTAGAAGAAAGAAATTTGGTGAGCCAAGTTGTTTTGGTGTATTGATCATTACCTGAAAGAATCATCAAGATTGGGTGAAAAAATGCTTGCTGAGATTTCAGGCAACTCTTAGTTTTTTGGATGCTTGGCATCTTCTTTCAATGAAAGTGATTTTCGTCAGTCTCTGCTGAGGGCTACATCAACAGCGAACAAACCATAGAGATAGAACTTGAAACTGCTTTATTGTGTCAAGTTTCAAACAACTAGCACAAACCCTGTTTGATCTAGAATTCCAAATACATGTATCCCTATAGGAGAAAACAGAGTGAAGCCTAAAAATGAAAATGGTTACTGCAAACGAGCGGTTTAACCGAGAAGAACGAAATTTGGCCAGCCAAGTGGGATTGGTGTACTGATCATTACCTGAAAGTATCATCAAGATTGGGTGAAAAAGTGTTTGCTGAGATTTCAGGCAACTCGTAGTTGTTTGGAGCTTGGCAGGCCCTTTTTATGAAAGTGATTCTCGCCAGTCTCTGCTTAGGGCTACATCAACAGCAAACAAACCATAGAGATAGAACTTGAAACTGCTTTATTGGGTCACGTTTCAAAGAGCTAGCACAAACCATGTTTTATTTAGAGTTCCAAATACATGTATCTCTATAAGAGAAAACAGAGTGAAACCTCAAAATGAATAAGTTAATGCAAACGAACGGTTTAACCTAGAAGAAGGAATTTTGGCGAGCCAAGTGGGATTGGTGTACTGATCATTACCTGAAAGTATCATCAAGATTGGGTGAAAAAGTGTTTGCTGAGTTTTCAGGCAACTCGTAGTATTTTGGAAGATTTGCAGGCCCTTTCCATGAAAGTGATTCTCGCCAGTCTCTGCTTAGGGCTACATCAACAGCAAACAAACCATAGAGAGAGAGCTTGAAACTGCTTTATTTTGTCAAGTTTCAAAGAGCTAGTACAAACCGTGTTTTATTTTGAGTTTCAAATACATGTATCCCTATAGGAGAAAATAGAGTGAAACCTCAAAATGAAACCGGTTACTGCCAATGAACGGTTTAACCTAGAAGAACGAAATTTGGCGAGCCAAGTGGGATTGGTGTACTGATCATTACCTGAAAGTATCATCAAGATTGGGTGAAAAAGTGTTTGCTGAGATTTCAGGAAACTCGTAGTTTTTTGGAAGCTTGGCAGGCCCTTTCCATGAAAGTGATTCTCGCCAGTCTCTGCTTAGGGCTACATCAACAGCAAACAAACCATAGAGATAGAACTTGAAACTGCTTTATTGTGTCAAGTTTCAAAGAGCTAGCACAAACCGTGTTTGATTTTAGAGTTCCAAATACATGTATCCCTATAGGAGAAAACAGAGTGAAACCTCAAAATGAAACCGTTTACTGCAAATGAACGGTTTAACCTAGAAGAACGAACTTTGGCGAGCCAAGTGGAATTGGTGTACTGATCATTACCTGAAAGTATCATCAAGATTGGGTGAAAAAGTGTTTGCTGAGATTTCAGGCAACTTGTAGTTTTTTGGAAGCTAGGCAGGCCCTTTCCATGAAAGTGATTCTCGCCAGTCTCTGCTTAGGGCTGCATCAACAGCAAACAAACCATAGAGATAGAACTTGAAACTGCTTTATTGTGTCAAGTTTCAAAGAGCTAGCAGAAACCGTGTTTGATTTAGAGTTCCAAATACCTGTATCCCTATAGGAGAAAACAGAGTGAAACCTCAAAATGAAACCGGTTACTGCAAACGAATGGTTTAACCTAGAAGAACGAAATTTGGCGAACCAAGTGGGATTGGTGTACTGATCGTTACCTGAAGGTATCATCAAGATTTTGTGAAAAAGTGTTTGCTGAGATTACAGGAAACTCGTAGTTTTTTGGAAGCTTGGCAGGCCCTTTCCATGAAAGTGATTCTCGCCCGTCTCTGCTTAGGGCTACATCAACAGCAAACAAATCATAAAGATAGAACTTGAAACTACTTTATTGTGTCAAGTTTCAAAGAGCTAGCACAAACCGTGTTTGATTTAGACTTCCAAATACATGTATCCGTATTGGAGAAAAAAGAGTGAAACCTCAAAATGAAACCGTTTACTGCAAATGAACGGTTTAACCTAGAAGAACGAACTTTGGCGAGCCAAGTGGGATTGGTGTACTGATCATTACCTGAAAGTATCATCAAGATTGGGTGAAAAAGTGTTTGCTGAGATTTCAGGCAACTCGTAGTTTTATGGAAGCTAGGCAGGCCCTTTCCATGAAAGTGATTCTCGCCAGTCTCTGCTTAGGGCTGCATCAACAGCAAACAAACCATAGAGATAGAATTTGAAACTGCTTTATTGTGTCAAGTTTCAAAGAGCTAGCACAAACCGTGTTTGATTTAGAGTTCCAAATACATGTATCCCTATAGGAGAAAACAGAGTGAAACCTCAAAATGAAACCGGTTACTGCAAACGAACGGTTTAACCTAGAAGAACAAAATTTGGCGAACCAAGTGGGATTGGTGTACTGATCATTACCTGAAAGTATCATCAAGATTGGGTGAAAAAGTGTTTGCTGAGATTTCAGGCAACTCGTAGTTTTTTGGAAGCTTGGCAGGCCCTTTCCATGAAAGTAATTCTCGCCAGTCTCTGCTTAGGGCTACATCAACAGCAAAGAAACCATAGAGATAGAACTTGAAACTGCTTTATTGTGTCAAGTTTCAAAGAGCTAGCACAAACCGTGATTGATTTAGAGTTCCAAATACATGTATCCCTACAGGAGAAAACAGAGTGAAACCTCAAAATTAAAACGGTTACTGCAAACGAACGGTTTAACCGAGAAGAACGAAATTTGGCGAACCAAGTGGGATTGGTGTACTGATCATTACCTAAAAGTATCATCAAGATTGGGTGAAAAAGTGTTTGCTGAGATTTCAGGCAACTCGTAGTTCTTTGGAAGCTTGGAAGACCCTTTCCATGAAAGTGATTCTCGCCAGTCTCTGCTAAGGGCTACATCAACAGCAAACAAACCATAAAGACACAACATGAAACTGCTTTATTGTGTCAAGTTTCAAAGAGCTAGCACAAACCGTGATTGATTTAGAGTTCCAAATACATGTATCCCTACAGGAGAAAACAGAGTGAAACCTCAAATGAAAAAGGTTACTGCAAACGAACGGTTTAACCTAGAAGAACAAAATTTGGCGAGCCAAGTGGGATTGGTTTACTGATCATTACCTGAAAGTATCATCAAGATTGGGTGAAAAAGTGTTTGCTGAGATTTCAGGCAACTCTTAGTTTTTTGGAAGCTTGGCAGGCCCATTCCATGAAAGTGATTATCGCCAGTCTCTGCTTAGGGCTACATCAACAGCAAACAGACCATAGAGATAGAACTTGAAACTGCTTTATTGTGTCAAGTTTCAAAGAGCTAGTACAAACCGTGTTTGATTTAGAGTTCCAAATACATGTATCCCTATAGGAGAAAACAGAGTGAAACCTCAAAATGAAAACGGTTACTGCAAACGAACGGTTTAACCTAGAAGAACGAAATTTGGCGAGCCAATTGGGATTGGTGTACTGATCATTACCTGAAAGTATCATCAAGATTGGGTGAAAAAGTGTTTGCTGAGATTTCAGGCAACTCGTAGTTTTTGGAAGCTTGGCAGGCCCTTTCCATGAAAGTGATTCTCGCCAGTCTCTGCTTAGGGCTACATCAACAGCAAACAAACCATAGAGATAGAACTTGAAACTGCTTTATTGTGTCACGTTTCATAGAGCTAGCACAAACCGTGTTTGATTTAGAGTTCCAAATACATGTATCCCTATAGGAGAAAACAGAGTGAAAACTCAAAATGAAACCGGTTACTGCCAACGAACGGTTTAACGTATAAGAACGAAATTTGGCGAGCCAAGTGGGATTGGTGTACTGATCATTACCTGAAAGAATCATCAAGATTGGGTGAAAAAGTGTTTGCTTAGATTTCAGGCAACTCATAGTTTTTCAGAAGCTTGGCAGGCACTTTCCAAGAAAGTGATTCTCGCCAGTCTCTGCTTAGGGCTACTTCAACAGCAAACAAACCATAGAGATAGAACTTGAAACTGCTTTATTGTGTCAAGTTTCAAAGAGCTAGCACAAACCGTGTTTGATTTAGAGTTCCAAATACATGTATCCCTATAGGAGAAAACAGAGTGAAACCTCAAAATGAAACCGGTTACTGCAAACGAACGGTTTAACCTAGAAGAACGAAATTTGGCGAGCGAAGTGGGATTGGTGTACTGATCATTACCTGAAAGTATCATCAAGATTGGTGAAAAAGTGTTTCCTGAGATTTCAGGCAACTCGTAGTTTTTTGGAAGCTTGGCAGGCCCTTTTCATGAAAGTGATTCTCGCCAGTCTCTGCTTAGGGCTACATCAACAGCAAACAAACCATAGAGATAGAAGTTGAAACTGCTTTATTGTGTCAAGTTTCAAAGAGCTAGTACAAACCGTGTTTGATTTAGAGTTCCAAATACATGTATCCCTATAGGAGAAAACAGAGTTAAACCTTTAAATAAAAACCGGTTACTGCCAAGGAACTGTTTAACCTAGAAGAACGAAATTTGGCGAGCCAAGTGGCATTGGTGTACTGATCATTACCTGAAAGTATCATCAAGATTGGGTGAAAAAGTGTTTGCTGAGATTTCAGGCAACTCGTAGTTCTTTGGAAGCTTGGCAGACCCTTTCCATGAAAGTGATTCTCGCCAGTCTCTGCTTAGGGCTACATCAACAGCAAACAAACCATAGAGATACAACTTGAAACTGCTTTATTGTGTCAAGTTTCAAAGAGCTAGCACAAACCGTGATTGATTTAGAGTTCCAAATACATGTATCCCTACAGGAGAAAACAGAGTGAAACCTCAAAATGAAAACGGTTACTGCAAACGAACGGTTTAACCTAGAAGAACGAAATTTGGCGAGCCAAGTGGGATTGGTTTACTGATCATTACCTGAAAGTATCATCAAGATTGGGTGAAAAAGTGTTTCCTGAGATTTCAGGCAACTCGTAGTTTTTTGGAAGCTTGGCAGGCCCATTCCATGAAAGTGATTATCGCCAGTCTCTGCTTAGGGCTACATCAACAGCAAACAAACCATAGAGATAGAACTTGAAACTGCTTTATTGTGTCGTGTTTCAAAGAGCTAGTACAAACCGTGTTTGATTTAGAGTTCCAAATACATGTATCCCTATAGGAGAAAACAGAGTGAAACCTCAAAATGAAAACGGTTAATGCAAACGAACGGTTTAACCTAGAAGAACGAAATTTGGCGAGCCAATTGGGATTGGTGTACTGATCATTACCTGAAAGTATCATCAAGATTGGGTGAAAAAGTGTTTGCTGAGATTTCAGGCAACTCGTAGTTTTTTGGAAGCTTCCAGGCACTTTCCATGAAAGTGATTCTCGCCAGTCTCTGCATAGGGCTACATCAACAGCAAACAAACCATAGAGATACAACTTGAAACTGCTTTATTGTGTCAAGTTTCAAAGAGCTAGCACAAATCGTGTTTGATTTAGAGTTCCAAATACATGTATACCTATAGGAGAAAACAGAGTGAAACCTCAAAATGAAACCGGTTACTGCGAACGAACGGTTTAACCTAGAAGAACAAAATTTGGCGAGCCAAGTGGGATTGGTGTACTGATCATTACCTGAAAGTATCATCAAGATTGGGTGAAAAAGTGTTTGCTGAGATTTCAGGCAACTCGTAGTTTTTTGGAAGCTTGGCAGACCCTTTCCATGAAAGTGATTCTCGCCAGTCTCTGCTTAGGGCTACATCAACAGCAAACAAACCCTAGACATAGAACTTGAAACTGCTTTATTGGGTCAAGTTTCAAAGAGCTAGCACAAACCATGTTTGATTTAGAGTTCCGAATACATGTATCCCTATAGGAGTAAACAGAGTGAAACCTTAAAAAAAAAACCGGTTTCTGCCAAGGAACTGTTTAACCTAGAAGAACGAAATTTGGCGAGCCAAGTGGGATTGGTGTACTGATTATTACCTGAAAGTATCATCAAGATTGGGTGAAAAAGTGTTTGCTGAGATTTCAGGCAACTCGTAGTTTTTTGGAAGCTTGGCAGGCCCTCTCCATGAAAATGATTATCGCCAGTCTCTGCTTAGGGCTACATCAACAGCAAACAAACCATACAGATAGAACTTGAAACTGCTTTATTGTGTCAAGTTTCAAAGAGCTAGCACAAACCGTGTTTGATTTAGAGTTCCAAATACATGTATCCCTATAGGAGAAAACAGAGTGAAACCTCAAAATGAAACCGTTTACTGCAAATGAACGGTTTAACCTAGAAGAACGAAATTTGGCGAGCCAAGTTGGATTGGTGTACTGATCATTACGTGAAAATATCATCAAGATTGGGTGAAAAAGTGTTTGGTGAGATTTCAGGCAACTCGTAGTTCTTTGGAAGCTTGGCAGACCCTTTCCATGAAAGTGATTCTCGCCAGTCTCTGCTAAGGGCTACATCAACAGCAAACAAACCATAAAGACACAACATGAAACTGCTTTATTGTGTCAAGTTTCAAAGAGCTAGCACAAACCGTGATTGATTTAGAGTTCCAATACATGTATCCCTACAGGAGAAAACAGAGTGAAACCTCAAAATGAAAAAGGTTACTGCAAACGAACGGTTTAACCTAGAAGAACAAAATTTGGCGAGCCAAGTGGGATTGGTTTACTGATCATTACCTGAAAGTATCATCAAGATTGGGTGAAAAAGTGTTTGCTGAGATTTCAGGCAACTCGTAGTTTTTTGGAAGCTTGGCAGGCCCTTTCCATGAAAGTGATTCTCGCCAGTCTCTGCTTAGGGCTACATCAACAGCAAACAAACCATAGAGATAGAACTTGAAACTGCTTTATTGTGTCAAGTTTAAAAGAGCTAGCACAAACCGTGTTTGATTTAGAGTTCCAAATACATGTATCCCTATTTGAGAAAACAGAGTGAAACCTCAAAATGAAACTGGTTACTGCGAACGAACGGTTTAACCTAGAAGAACAAAATTTGGCGAGCCAAGTGGGATTGGTGTACTGATCATTACCTGAAAGGATCATCAAGATTGGGTGAAAAAGTGTTTGCTGAGATTTCAGGCAACTCGTAGTTTTTTGGAAGCTTGGCAGGCCCTTTCCATGAAAGTGATTCTCGCCAGTCTCTGCATAGGGCTACATCAACAGCAAACAAACCATACAGATAGAACTTGAAACTGCTTTATTGTGTCAAGTTTCAAAGAGCTAGCACAAACCATGTTTCATTTAGAGTTCCAAATACATGTATCCTTATAGGAGAAAACAAAGTGAAAACTAAAAATGAAAACGGTTACTGCAAAAGAAAGGTTTAACCTAGAAGAACGAAATTTGGCGAGCCAAGTGGCATTGGTGTACTGATCATTACCTGAAAGTATCATCAAGTTTGGGTGAAAAAGTGTTTGCTGAGATTTCAGGCAACTCGTAGTTTTTTGGAAGCTTGGCAGGCACTTTCCATGAAAGTGATTCTCGCCAGTCTCTGCTTAGGGCTACATCAAAAGCAAACAAATCATAGAGATAGAACTTTAAACTGCTTTATTGTGTCAAGTTTCAAAGAGCTAGCACAAACCTGTTTGAATTAGAGTTCCAAATACATGTATCCCTATAGGAGAAAACAGAGTGAAACCTCAAAATGAAACCGGTTACTGCAAACGAACGGTTTAACCTAGAAGAACGAAATTTGGCGAGCCAAGTTGGATTGGTGTACTGATCATTACGTGAAAATATCATCAAGATTGGGTGAAAAAGTGTTTGGTGAGATTTCAGGCAACTCGTAGTTCTTTGGAAGCTTGGAAGACCCTTTCCATGAAAGTGATTCTCGCCAGTCTCTGCTAAGGGCTACATCAACAGCAAACAAACCATAAAGACACAACATGAAACTGCTTTATTGTGTCAAGTTTCAAAGAGCTAGCACAAACCGTGATTGATTTAGAGTTCCAAATACATGTATCCCTACAGGAGAAAACAGAGTGAAACCTCAAAATGAAAAAGGTTACTGCAAACGAACGGTTTAACCTAGAAGAACAAAATTTGGCGAGCCAAGTGGGATTGGTTTACTGATCATTACCTGAAAGTATCATCAAGATTGGGTGAAAAAGTGTTTGCTGAGATTTCAGGCAACTCTTAGTTTTTTGGAAGCTTGGCAGGCCCATTCCATGAAAGTGATTATCGCCAGTCTCTGCTTAGGGCTACATCAACAGCAAACAGACCATAGAGATAGAACTTGAAACTGCTTTATTGTGTCAAGTTTCAAAGAGCTAGTACAAACCGTGTTTGATTTAGAGTTCCAAATACATGTATCCCTATAGGAGAAAACAGAGTGAAACCTCAAAATGAAAACGGTTAATGCAAACGAACGGTTTAACCTAGAAGAACGAAATTTGGCGAGCCAATTGGGATTGGTGTACTGATCATTACCTGAAAGTATCATCAAGATTGGGTGAAAAAGTGTTTGCTGAGATTTCAGGCAACTCGTAGTTTTTTGGAAGCTTGGCAGGCCCTTTCCATGAAAGTGATTCTCGCCAGTCTCTGCTTAGGGCTACATCAACAGCAAACAAACCATAGAGATAGAACTTGAAACTGCTTTATTGTGTCAAGTTTAAAAGAGCTAGCACAAACCGTGTTTGATTTAGAGTTCCAAATACATGTATCCCTATTTGAGAAAACAGAGTGAAACCTCAAATGAAACTGGTTACTGCGAACGAACGGTTTAACCTAGAAGAACAAAATTTGGCAAGCCAAGTGGGATTGGTGTACTGATCATTACCTGAAAGGATCATCAAGATTGGGTGAAAAAGTGTTTGCTGAGATTTCAGGCAACTCGTAGTTTTTTGGAAGCTTGGCAGGCCCTTTCCATGAAAGTGATTCTCGCCAGTCTCTGCATAGGGCTACATCAACAGCAAACAAACCATACAGATAGAACTTGAAACTGCTTTATTGTGTCAAGTTTCAAAGAGCTAGCACAAACCATGTTTCATTTAGAGTTCCAAATACATGTATCCTTATAGGAGAAAACAAAGTGAAAACTAAAAATGAAAACGGTTACTGCAAAAGAAAGGTTTAACCTAGAAGAACGAAATTTGGCGAGCCAAGTGGCATTGGTGTACTGATCATTACCTGAAAGTATCATCAAGTTTGGGTGAAAAAGTGTTTGCTGAGATTTCAGGCAACTCGTAGTTTTTTGGAAGCTTGGCAGGCCCTTTCCATGAAAGTGATTCTCGCCAGTCTCTGCTTAGGGCTACATCAAAAGCAAACAAATCATAGAGATAGAACTTTAAACTGCTTTATTGTGTCAAGTTTCAAAGAGCTAGCACAAACCGTGTTTGAATTAGAGTTCCAAATACATGTATCCCTATAGGAGAAAACAGAGTGAAACCTCAAAATGAAACCGGTTACTGCAAACGAACGGTTTAACCTAGAAGAACGAAATTTGGCGAGCGAAGTGGGCTTGGTGTACTGATCATTACCTGAAAGTATCATCAAGATTGGTGAAAAAGTGTTTCCTGAGATTTCAGGCAACTCGTAGTTTTTTGGAAGCTTGGCAGGCCCTTTTCATGAAAGTGATTCTCGCCAGTCTCTGCTTAGGGCTACATCAACAGCAAACAAACCATAGAGATAGAAGTTGAAACTGCTTTATTGTGTCAAGTTTCAAAGAGCTAGTACAAACCGTGTTTGATTTAGAGTTCCAAATACATGTATCCCTATAGGAGAAAACAGAGTTAAACCTTTAAATAAAAACCGGTTACTGCCAAGGAACTGTTTAACCTAGAAGAACGAAATTTGGCGAGCCAATTGGGATTGGTGTACTGATCATTACCTGAAAGTATCATCAAGATTGGGTGAAAAAGTGTTTGCTGAGATTTCAGGCAACTCGTAGTTTTTTGGAAGCTTGGCAGGCCCTTTCCATGAAAGTGATTCTCGCCAGTCTCTGCCATAGGGCTACATCAACAGCAAACAAACCATAGAGATAAAACTTGAAACTGCTTTATTGTGTCAAGTTTCAAAGAGCTAGCACAAACCGTGTTGATTTAGAGTTCCAAATACATGTATACGTATAGGAGAAAACAGAGTGAAACCTCAAAATGAAACCGGTTACTGCGAACGAACGGTTTAACCTAGAAGAACAAAATTTGGCGAGCCAAGTGGGATTGGTGTACTGATCATTACCTGAAAGTATCATCAAGATTAGGTGAAAAAGTGTTTGCTGAGATTTCAGGCAACTCGTAGTTTTTTGGAAGCTTGGCAGACCATTTCCATGAAAGTGATTCTCGCCAGTCTCTGCTTAGGGCTACATCAACAGCAAACAAACCATAGAGATAGAACTTGAAACTGCTTTATTGGGTCAAGTTTCAAAGTGCTAGCACAAACCATGTTTGATTTAGAGTTCCGAATACATGTATCCCTATAGGAGTAAACAGAGTGAAACCTTAAAAAAAAAACCGGTTTCTGCCAAGGAACTGTTTAACCTAGAAGAACGAAATTTGGCGAGCCAAGTGGGATTGGTGTACTGATCATTACCTGAAAGTATCATCAAGATTGGGTTAAAAAGTGTTTGCTGAGATTTCAGGCAACTCGTAGTTTTTTGGAAGCTTGGCAGGCCCTCTCCATGAAAATGATTCTCGCCAGTCTCTGCTTAGGGCTACATCAAAAGCAAACAAATCATAGAGATAGAACTTTAAACTGCTTTATTGTGTCAAGTTTCAAAGAGCTAGCACAAACCGTGTTTGAATTAGAGTTCCAAATACATGT
>NW_027521345.1:46309-93679 GCF_052094955.1 Ictidomys tridecemlineatus
GCTGAGATTTCAGGCAACTCGTAGTTTTTTGGAAGCTGGGCAACCCCTTTCCATGAAAGTGATTTTCGCCAGTCTCTGCTTAGGGCTACATCAACAGCAAACAAACCATAGAGATAGAACTTGAAACTGCTTTATTGTGTCAAGTTTCAAACAGCTAGCACAAACCCTGTTTGATTTTCAGTTCCAAATACATGTATCCCTGTAGGATAAAACAGAGTGAAACCTAAAAATGGAAACGGTTACTACAATCGAAAGGTTTAACCTAGAAGAACGAAAATTTGGTGAGCCAAGTGGTTTTGGTGTACTGATCATTACTTGAAAGAATCATCAAGATTGGGTGAAAAAATGTTTTCTGAGATTTCAAGCAACTCGTAGTTTTTTGGAAGCTGGGCAACCCCTTTCCATGAAAGTGATTTTCGCCAGTCTCTGCTTAGGGCTACATACAGCAAACAAACCATAGAGATAGAACTTGAAACTGCTTTCTTGTGTCAAGTTTCAAAGAGCTAGCACAAACCGTGTTTGATTTAGAGTTCCAAATATATGTATCCCTATAGGAGAAAACAGAGTGAAACCTAAAAATGAAAACGGTTACTGCAAACGAACGGTTTAACCGAGAAGAACGAAATTTGGTGAGCCACGTGGTTTTGGTGTACTGATCATTACCTGAAAGAATCATCAAATTGGGTGAAAAAATGCTTGCTGAGATTTCAGGCAACTCGTAGTTTTTTGGAAGCTGGGCAACCCCTTTCCATGAAAGTGATTTTCACCAGTCTCTGCTTAGGGCTACATCAACAGCAAACAAACCATAGAGATCGAACTTGAAACTGCTTTATTGTGTCAAGTTTCAAAGAGCCAGCACAATCCGGGTTTCATTTAGAGTTCCAAATACATGTATCCCTTTAGGAGAAAACAGAGTGAAACCTAAAAATGAAAACGGTTAATGCAAACGAACGGTTTAACCTAGAAGAACGAAATTTGGTGAGCCAAGTGGTTTTGGTGTACTGATCATTACCTGAAAGAATCATCAAGATTGGGTGAAAAAATGTTTGCTGAGATTTCAGGCAACTCGTAGTTTTTTGGAAGCTTGGTATCTTTTTTCCATGAAAGTGATTTTTGCCAGTCTCTGCTTAGGGCTACATCAACAGCAAACAAACCATAGAGATAGAACTTGAGACTGCTTTATTGTGTCAAGTTTCAAAGAGCTAGCACAAACCGTGTTTGATTTACAGTTCCAAATACATGTATCTCTATAGGAGAAAACAGAGTGAAACCTAAAAATGAAAACGGTTACTGGAAACGAACGGTTTAACCTAGAAGAACGAAATTTGGTGAGCCAAGTGGTTTCGGTGTACTGATCATTACCTGAAAGAATCATCAAGATTGGGTGAAAAAATGTTTGCTGAGATTTCAGGCAACTCGTAGTTTTTTGGAAGCTTGGCAAACCCTTTCCATGAAAGTGATTTTCGCCAGTCTCTGCTTAGGGCTACATCAACAGCAAACAAACCATAGAGATAGAACTTGAAACTGCTTTATTGTGTCAAGTTTCAAAGGGCTAGCACAAACTGTGTTTGATTTAGAGTTCCAAATCCATGTATCCCTATAGGTGAAAACAGAGTGAAACATAAAAATGAAAACTGTTACTGCAAACGAACGGTTTAACCTAGAAGGACGATATTTGTTGAGCCAAGTGGTTTTGGTGTACTGATCATTACCTGAAAAAATCATCAAGATTCGGTGAAAAAATGTTTGCTGAGATTACAGGCAACTCGTAGTTTTTTGGATGCTTGGCATTTTCTTTCCATGAAAGTGATATTTGCCTGTCTCTGCTTAGGGCTAAATAAACAGCAAACAAACCATAGAGATAGAACTTGAAACTGCTTTATTGTGTCAAGTTTCAAACAGCTAGCACAAACGCTGTTTGATTTAGAATTCCAAATACATGTATCCCTATAGGAGAAAACAGAGTGAAACCTAAAAATGAAAACGGTACTGCAAACGAACGGTTTAACCTAGAAGAACGAAATTTGGTGAGCCAAGTGGTTTTGGTGTACTGATCATTACCTGAAAGAATCATCAAGATTGGGTGAAAAAATGTTTGCTGAGATTTCAGGCAACTCGTAGTTTTTTGGAAGCTTGGCAACCCCTTTCCATGAAAGTGATTTTCGCCACTCTATGCTTAGGGCTACATCAACAGCAAACAAACCATAGAGATAGAACTTGAAACTGCTTTATTGTGTCAAGTTTCAAAGAGCTAGCACAAACCGTGTTTGATTTAGAGTTCCAAATACATGTATCCCTATAGGAGAAAACAGAGTGAAACCTAAAAATGAAAAAGGTTACTGAAAAAGAAAGGTTTAACCTAGAAGAAAGAAATTTGGTGAGCCAAGTAGTTTTGGTGTACTGATGATTACCTGAAAGAATCATCAAGATTGGGTTAAAAAATGTTTGCTGAGATTTCAGGGAACTCGTAGTTTTTTGGAAGCTCGCCAACCCCTTTCCATGAAAGTGATTTTCGCCAGTCTCTGATTAGGGCTACATCAACAGCAAACAAACCATAGAGATAGAACTTGAAACTGCTTTATTGTGTCAATTTTCAAAGAGCTAGCACAAACCATGTTTGATTTAGAGTTCCAAATACATGTATCCCTATAGGAGAAAACAGAGTGAAACGTAAAAATGAAAACGGTTACTGCAAATGAACGGTTTAACCTAGAAGAACGAAATTTGGTGAGCCAAGTGGTTTTGGTGTACTGATCATTACCTGAAAGAATCATCAAGGTTGGGTGAAAAAATGTTTGCTGAGATTTCAGGCAACTCGTAGTTTTTTGGAACCTTGCAACCCCTTTCCATGAAAGTGATTTTCGCCAGTCTATGCTTAGGGCTACATCAACAGCAAAAAAGGATAGAGATATAACTTGAAACTGCTTTATTGTGTCAAGTTTCAAAGGGCTAGCACAAACCGTGTTTGATTTAGAGTTCCAAATACATGTATCCCTATAGGAGAAAACAGAGTGAAACCTAAAAATGAAAACGGTTACTGCAAACGAACGGTTTAACCTAGAAGAACGAAATTTTGTGAGCCAAGTGGTTTTGGTGTACTGATCATTACCTGAAAGAATCATCAAGATTGGGTGAAAAAATGTTTGCTGAGATTTCAGGCAACTCGTAGTTTTTTGGAAGCTTGGCAACCCCTTTCCATGAAAGTGATTTTCGCCAGTCTCTGCTTAGGGCTACTTCAACAGCAAACAAACCATAGAGATAGAACTTGAAACTGCTTTATTGTGTCAAGTTTCAAAGAGCTAGCACAAACCGTGTTTGATTTAGAGTTCCAAATACATGTATCGCTATAGGAGAAAACAGAGTGAAACCTAAAAATGAATACGGTTACTGCAAACGAACGGTTTAAGCTAGAAGAACGAAATTTGGTGAGCCAAATGGTTTTGCTGTACTGATCATTACCTGAAAGAATCATCAAGATTGGGTGAAAAAATGTTTGCTGAGATTTCAGGCAACTCGTAGTTTTTTGGAAGCTTGGCAACCCCTTTCCGTGAAAGTGATTTTCGCCAGTCTCTCCTTAGGGCTACATCAACAGCAAAGAAACCATAGAGATAGAGCTTGAAACTGCTTTATTGTGTCAAGTTTCAAAGGGCTAGCACAAACCGTGTTTGATTTAGAGTTCCAAATACATGTATCCCTATAGGAGAAAACAGAGTGAAACATAAAAATGAAAACGGTTACTGCAAACGAACGGTTTAACCTAGAAGAACGAAATTTGGTGAGAAAAGTGGTTTTGATGTACTGATCCTTACTTGAAAGAATCATCAATGCTGGGTGAAAAAAGGTTTGCTGAGATTTCAGGCAACTCGTAGTTTTTTGGAAGCTTGGATACCCCTTTCCATGAAAGTGATTTTCGCCAGTCTCTGCTTAGGGCTACATCAACAGCAAACCAACCATAGAGATAGAACTTGAAACTGCTTTATTGTGTCAAGTTTCAAAGAGCTAGCACAAACCGTGTTTGATTTAGAGTTCCAAATACATGTATCCCTATATGAGAAAACACAGTGAAACCTAAAAATAAAAACGGTTACTGCAAACGTACGGTATACCTAGATGAAAGAAATTTGGTGAGCCAAGTGGTTTTGGGTCCTGATCATTACCTGAAAAAATCATCAAGATTGGGTGAAAAAATTATTGCTGAGAATTCAGGCAACTCGTAGTTTTTTGGAAGCTTGGCAACCCCTTTCCATGAAAGTGATTTTCGCCAGTCTCTGCTAAGGGCTACATCAACAGCAAACAAACCATAGAGATAGAACTTGAAACTGCTTTATTGTGTCAAGTTTCAAAGAGCTAGCACAAACCGTGTTTGATTTAGAGTTCGAAATACATGTATCCCTATAGGAGAAAACAGAGTGAAACCTAAAAATGAAAACGGTTACTGCAAACGAACGGTTTAACCTAGAAGAACGAAATTTGGTGAGCCAAGTGGTTTTGGTGTACTGATCATTACCTGAAAGAATCATCAAGATTGGGTGAAAAAATGTTTGCTGAGATTTCAGGCAACTCGTAGTTTTTTAGAAGCTTGGCAACCCCTTTCCATGAAAGTGATTTTCGCCAGTCTCTGCCTAGGGCTACATCAACAGCAAACAAACCATAGAGATAGAACTTGAAACTGCTTCTTGTGTCAACTTTCAAAGAGCTAGCACAAACCGTGTTTGATTTAGAGTTCCAAATACATGTATCCCTATAGGAGAAAACAGAGTGAAACCTAAAAATGAAAACAGTTACTGCAAACGAACGGTTTAACCTAGAAGAACGAAATTTGGTGAGCCATGTGGTTTTGGTGTACTGATCATTTCCTGAAAGAATCATCAAGATTGGGTAAAAAATGTTTGCTGAGATTTCAGGCAACTCGTAGTTTTTTGGATGCTTGCCAACCCCTTTCCATGAAAGTGATTTTCGCCAGTCTCTGCTTAGGGCTACATCAACAGCAAACAAACCATAGAGATAGAACTTGAAACTGCTTTATTGTGTCAAGTTTCAAAGAGCTAGCACTAACCGTATTTGATTTAGAGTTCCAAATACATGTATCCCTATAGGAGAAAACACAGTGAAACCTAAAAATGAAAACGGTTACTGCAAATGAAGGGTTTAACCAAGAAGAACGAAATTGGTGAGCCAATTGATTTTGGTGTACTGATCATTACCTGAAAGAATCATCAAGATTGGGTGAAAAAATGTTTCCTGTGATTTCAGGGAACTCGTAGTTTTTTAGAAGCTTGGAAACCCCTTTAAATATAAGTGATTTTCGCCAGTCTCTGCTTAGGGCTACATCAATAGCAAACAAACAATAGAGATAGAACTTGAAACTGCTTTATTGTGTCAAGTTTCAAAGAGCTAGCACAAACCGTGTTTGATTTAGAGTTCCAAATACATGTATCCCTATAAGAGAAAACAGAGTAAAACCTAAAAATGAAAACAGTTACTGCAAACGAACGGTTTAACCTAGAAGAACGAAATTTGGTGAGCCAAGTGGTTTTGGTGTACTGATCATTACCTGAAAGAATCACCAAGATTGGGTGAAAAAATGTTTGCTGAGATATCAGGAAACACGTAGTTTTTTGGAAGCTTGGCAACCCCTTTCCATGAAAGTGATTTTCGCCAGTCTCTGCATAGGGCTACATCAACAGCAAACAAACCATAGAGATAGAACTTGAAACTGCTTTATTTTGTCAAGTTTCAAAGAGCTAGCACAAACCTTGTTTGATTTAGAGTTCCTAATACATGTATCCCTATAGGAGAAAACAGAGTGAAACCTAAAATGAAAACGGTTACTGCCAACGAACGGTTTAACCTAGAAGAACGAAATTTGGTGAGCCAAGTGGTTTTGGTGTACTGATCATTACCTGAAAGAATCATCAAGATTGAGTGAAAAAATGTTTGCTGAGATTGCAGGCAACTCGTAGTTTATTGGATGCTTGGCATCTTCTTTCCATGAAAGTGATTTTCGGCAGTCTCTGCTTAGGGCTACATCAACAGCAAACAAGCCATAGAGATAGAACTTAAAACTGATTTATTGTGTCAAGTTTCAAAGAGCTAGCACAAACCTTGTTTGATTTAGAGTTCCTAATACATGTATCCCTATAGGATAGAACAGAGTGAAACCTAAAAATGAAAACGGTTACTGCAAACGAACGGTTTAACCTAGAAGAACGAAATTTAATGAGCCAAGTGGTGTTGGTGTACTGATCATTACCTGAAAGAATCATCAAGATTGGGTGAAAAAATTTTTGCTGAGATTTCAGGCAACTCGTAGTTTTTTGGAAGCTTGGCAACCCCTTTCCATGAAAGTGATTTTCGCCAGTCTCTGCTTAGGGCTACATCAACAGCAAACAAACCATAGTTATAGAACTTGAAATTGCATTATTGTGTCAAGTTTCAAAGAGCTAGCACAAACCGTGTTTGATTTAGAGTTCCAATACATGTATCCCTATAGGAGAAAACAGAGTGAAACCTAAAAATGAAAACGGTTACTGCAAACGAATGTTTTAACCTAGAAGAACGAAATTTGGTGAGCCAAGTGGTTTTGGTGTACTGATCATTACCTGAAAGAATCATCAAGATTGGGTGAAAAAATGTTTGCTGAGATTTCAGGCAACTCGTAGTTTTTTGGAAGCTTGCCAACCCCTTTCCATGAAAGTGATTTTCGCCAGTCTCTGATTAGGGCTACATCAACAGCAAACAAACCATAGAGATAGAACCTGAAACTTCTTTATTGTGTCAAGTTTCAAAGAGCTAGCACAAACCGTGTTTGATTTAGAGTTCCAAATACATGTATCCCTATAGGAGAAAACAGAGTGAAACCTAAAAATGAAAACGGTTACTGCAAACGAACGGTTTAACCTAGAAGAACGAAATTTGGTGAGCCAAGTGGTTTTGGTGTACTGATCATTACCTGAAAGAATCATCAAGATTGGGTGAAAAAATGCTTGGGGAGATTTCAGGCAACTCGTAGTTTTTTGGAAGCTTGGCATCTTCTTTCCATGAAAGAGATTTTCGCCAGTCTCTGCTTAGGGCTACATCAACAGCAAATAAACCATAGAGATAGAACTTGAAACTGCTTTATTGTGTCAAGTTTCAAACAGCTAGCACAAACCGTGTTTGATTTAGAGTTCCAAATACATGCATCACTATAGAAGAAAACAGAGTGAAACCTAAAAATGAAAACGGTTACTGCAAACGAACGGTTTAACTTAGAAGAACGAAATTTGGTGAGCCTAGTGGTTTTGGTGTACTGATCATTACCTGAAAGAATCATCAAGATTGGGTGAAAAAATGTTTGCTGAGATTTCCGGCAACTCGTAGTTTTTTGGAAGCTTGGCAACCCCTTTCCATGAAAGTGATTTTCGCCAGTCTCTGCTTAGGGCTACATCAACAGCAAACAAACCATAGAGATAGAACTTGAAACTGCTTTATTGTGTCAAGTTTCAAACAGCAAGCACAATCCGTGTTTGATTTAGAGTTCCAAATACATGTATCCCTACAGAGGAAAACAGAGTGAAACCTAAAAATGAAAACGGTTACTGCAAATGAACGGTTTAACCTAGAAGAAAGAAATTTGGTGAGCCAAGTTGTTTTGGTGTATTGATCATTACCTGAAAGAATCATCAAGATTGGGTGAAAAAATGCTTGCTGAGATTTCAGGCAACTCTTAGTTTTTTGGATGCTTGGCATCTTCTTTCAATGAAAGTGATTTTCGTCAGTCTCTGCTGAGGGCTACATCAACAGCGAACAAACCATAGAGATAGAACTTGAAACTGCTTTATTGTGTCAAGTTTCAAACAACTAGCACAAACCCTGTTTGATCTAGAATTCCAAATACATGTATCCCTATAGGAGAAAACAGAGTGAAGCCTAAAAATGAAAATGGTTACTGCAAACGAGCGGTTTAACCGAGAAGAACGAAATTTGGCCAGCCAAGTGGGATTGGTGTACTGATCATTACCTGAAAGTATCATCAAGATTGGGTGAAAAAGTGTTTGCTGAGATTTCAGGCAACTCGTAGTTGTTTGGAGCTTGGCAGGCCCTTTTTATGAAAGTGATTCTCGCCAGTCTCTGCTTAGGGCTACATCAACAGCAAACAAACCATAGAGATAGAACTTGAAACTGCTTTATTGGGTCACGTTTCAAAGAGCTAGCACAAACCGTGTTTTATTTAGAGTTCCAAATACATGTATCTCTATAAGAGAAAACAGAGTGAAACCTCAAAATGAATAAGTTAATGCAAACGAACGGTTTAACCTAGAAGAAGGAATTTTGGCGAGCCAAGTGGGATTGGTGTACTGATCATTACCTGAAAGTATCATCAAGATTGGGTGAAAAAGTGTTTGCTGAGATTTCAGGCAACTTGTAGTTTTTTGGAAGCTAGGAAGGCCCTTTCCATGAAAGTGATTCTCGCCAGTCTCTGCTTAGGGCTGCATCAACAGCAAACAAACCATAGAGATAGAACTTGAAACTGCTTTATTGTGTCAAGTTTCAAAGAGCTAGCAGAAACCGTGTTTGATTTAGAGTTCCAAATACATGTATCCCTATAGGAGAAAACAGAGTGAAACCTCAAAATGAAACCGGTTACTGCAAACGAATGGTTTAACCTAGAAGAACGAAATTTGGCGAACCAAGTGGGATTGGTGTACTGATCGTTACCTGAAGGTATCATCAAGATTTTGTGAAAAAGTGTTTGCTGAGATTACAGGAAACTCGTAGTTTTTTGGAAGCTTGGCAGGCCCTTTCCATGAAAGTGATTCTCGCCCGTCTCTGCTTAGGGCTACATCAACAGCAAACAAATCATAAAGATAGAACTTGAAACTACTTTATTGTGTCAAGTTTCAAAGAGCTAGCACAAACCGTGTTTGATTTAGACTTCCAAATACATGTATCCGTATTGGAGAAAAAAGAGTGAAACCTCAAAATGAAACCGTTTACTGCAAATGAACGGTTTAACCTAGAAGAACGAACTTTGGCGAGCCAAGTGGGATTGGTGTACTGATCATTACCTGAAAGTATCATCAAGATTGGGTGAAAAAGTGTTTGCTGAGATTTCAGGCAACTCGTAGTTTTATGGAAGCTAGGCAGGCCCTTTCCATGAAAGTGATTCTCGCCAGTCTCTGCTTAGGGCTGCATCAACAGCAAACAAACCATAGAGATAGAATTTGAAACTGCTTTATTGTGTCAAGTTTCAAAGAGCTAGCACAAACCGTGTTTGATTTAGAGTTCCAAATACATGTATCCCTATAGGAGAAAACAGAGTGAAACCTCAAATGAAACCGGTTACTGCAAACGAACGGTTTAACCTAGAAGAACAAAATTTGGCGAACCAAGTGGGATTGGTGTACTGATCATTACCTGAAAGTATCATCAAGATTGGGTGAAAAAGTGTTTGCTGAGATTTCAGGCAACTCGTAGTTTTTTGGAAGCTTGGCAGGCCCTTTCCATGAAAGTAATTCTCGCCAGTCTCTGCTTAGGGCTACATCAACAGCAAAGAAACCATAGAGATAGAACTTGAAACTGCTTTATTGTGTCAAGTTTCAAAGAGCTAGCACAAACCGTGATTGATTTAGAGTTCCAAATACATGTATCCCTACAGGAGAAAACAGAGTGAAACCTCAAAATTAAAACGGTTACTGCAAACGAACGGTTTAACCGAGAAGAACGAAATTTGGCGAACCAAGTGGGATTGGTGTACTGATCATTACCTAAAAGTATCATCAAGATTGGGTGAAAAAGTGTTTGCTGAGATTTCAGGCAACTCGTAGTTCTTTGGAAGCTTGGAAGACCCTTTCCATGAAAGTGATTCTCGCCAGTCTCTGCTAAGGGCTACATCAACAGCAAACAAACCATAAAGACACAACATGAAACTGCTTTATTGTGTCAAGTTTCAAAGAGCTAGCACAAACCGTGATTGATTTAGAGTTCCAAATACATGTATCCCTACAGGAGAAAACAGAGTGAAACCTCAAAATGAAAAAGGTTACTGCAAACGAACGGTTTAACCTAGAAGAACAAAATTTGGCGAGCCAAGTGGGATTGGTTTACTGATCATTACCTGAAAGTATCATCAAGATTGGGTGAAAAAGTGTTTGCTGAGATTTCAGGCAACTCTTAGTTTTTTGGAAGCTTGGCAGGCCCATTCCATGAAAGTGATTATCGCCAGTCTCTGCTTAGGGCTACATCAACAGCAAACAGACCATAGAGATAGAACTTGAAACTGCTTTATTGTGTCAAGTTTCAAAGAGCTAGTACAAACCGTGTTTGATTTAGAGTTCCAAATACATGTATCCCTATAGGAGAAAACAGAGGGAAACCTCAAAATGAAAACGGTTACTGCAAACGAACGGTTTAACCTAGAAGAACGAAATTTGGCGAGCCAATTGGGATTGGTGTACTGATCATTACCTGAAAGTATCATCAAGATTGGGTGAAAAAGTGTTTGCTGAGATTTCAGGCAACTCGTAGTTTTTTGGAAGCTTGGCAGGCCCTTTCCATGAAAGTGATTCTCGCCAGTCTCTGCTTAGGGCTACATCAACAGCAAACAAACCATAGAGATAGAACTTGAAACTGCTTTATTGTGTCACGTTTCATAGAGCTAGCACAAACCGTGTTTGATTTAGAGTTCCAAATACATGTATCCCTATAGGAGAAAACAGAGTGAAAACTCAAAATGAAACCGGTTACTGCCAACGAACGGTTTAACGTATAAGAACGAAATTTGGCGAGCCAAGTGGGATTGGTGTACTGATCATTACCTGAAAGAATCATCAAGATTGGGTGAAAAAGTGTTTGCTTAGATTTCAGGCAACTCATAGTTTTTCAGAAGCTTGGCAGGCACTTTCCAAGAAAGTGATTCTCGCCAGTCTCTGCTTAGGGCTACTTCAACAGCAAACAAACCATAGAGATAGAACTTGAAACTGCTTTATTGTGTCAAGTTTCAAAGAGCTAGCACAAACCGTGTTTGATTTAGAGTTCCAAATACATGTATCCCTATAGGAGAAAACAGAGTGAAACCTCAAAATGAAACCGGTTACTGCAAACGAACGGTTTAACCTAGAAGAACGAAATTTGGCGAGCGAAGTGGGATTGGTGTACTGATCATTACCTGAAAGTATCATCAAGATTGGTGAAAAAGTGTTTCCTGAGATTTCAGGCAACTCGTAGTTTTTTGGAAGCTTGGCAGGCCCTTTTCATGAAAGTGATTCTCGCCAGTCTCTGCTTAGGGCTACATCAACAGCAAACAAACCATAGAGATAGAAGTTGAAACTGCTTTATTGTGTCAAGTTTCAAAGAGCTAGTACAAACCGTGTTTGATTTAGAGTTCCAAATACATGTATCCCTATAGGAGAAAACAGAGTTAAACCTTTAAATAAAAACCGGTTACTGCCAAGGAACTGTTTAACCTAGAAGAACGAAATTTGGCGAGCCAAGTGGCATTGGTGTACTGATCATTACCTGAAAGTATCATCAAGATTGGGTGAAAAAGTGTTTGCTGAGATTTCAGGCAACTCGTAGTTCTTTGGAAGCTTGGCAGACCCTTTCCATGAAAGTGATTCTCGCCAGTCTCTGCTTAGGGCTACATCAACAGCAAACAAACCATAGAGATACAACTTGAAACTGCTTTATTGTGTCAAGTTTCAAAGAGCTAGCACAAACCGTGATTGATTTAGAGTTCCAAATACATGTATCCCTACAGGAGAAAACAGAGTGAAACCTCAAAATGAAAACGGTTACTGCAAACGAACGGTTTAACCTAGAAGAACGAAATTTGGCGAGCCAAGTGGGATTGGTTTACTGATCATTACCTGAAAGTATCATCAAGATTGGGTGAAAAAGTGTTTCCTGAGATTTCAGGCAACTCGTAGTTTTTTGGAAGCTTGGCAGGCCCATTCCATGAAAGTGATTATCGCCAGTCTCTGCTTAGGGCTACATCAACAGCAAACAAACCATAGAGATAGAACTTGAAACTGCTTTATTGTGTCGTGTTTCAAAGAGCTAGTACAAACCGTGTTTGATTTAGAGTTCCAAATACATGTATCCCTATAGGAGAAAACAGAGTGAAACCTCAAAATGAAAACGGTTAATGCAAACGAACGGTTTAACCTAGAAGAACGAAATTTGGCGAGCCAATTGGGATTGGTGTACTGATCATTACCTGAAAGTATCATCAAGATTGGGTGAAAAAGTGTTTGCTGAGATTTCAGGCAACTCGTAGTTTTTTGGAAGCTTCCAGGCACTTTCCATGAAAGTGATTCTCGCCAGTCTCTGCATAGGGCTACATCAACAGCAAACAAACCATAGAGATACAACTTGAAACTGCTTTATTGTGTCAAGTTTCAAAGAGCTAGCACAAATCGTGTTTGATTTAGAGTTCCAAATACATGTATACCTATAGGAGAAAACAGAGTGAAACCTCAAAATGAAACCGGTTACTGCGAACGAACGGTTTAACCTAGAAGAACAAAATTTGGCGAGCCAAGTGGGATTGGTGTACTGATCATTACCTGAAAGTATCATCAAGATTGGGTGAAAAAGTGTTTGCTGAGATTTCAGGCAACTCGTAGTTTTTTGGAAGCTTGGCAGACCCTTTCCATGAAAGTGATTCTCGCCAGTCTCTGCTTAGGGCTACATCAACAGCAAACAAACCCTAGACATAGAACTTGAAACTGCTTTATTGGGTCAAGTTTCAAAGAGCTAGCACAAACCATGTTTGATTTAGAGTTCCGAATACATGTATCCCTATAGGAGTAAACAGAGTGAAACCTTAAAAAAAAAAACGGTTTCTGCCAAGGAACTGTTTAACCTAGAAGAACGAAATTTGGCGAGCCAAGTGGGATTGGTGTACTGATTATTACCTGAAAGTATCATCAAGATTGGGTGAAAAAGTGTTTGCTGAGATTTCAGGCAACTCGTAGTTTTTTGGAAGCTTGGCAGGCCCTCTCCATGAAAATGATTATCGCCAGTCTCTGCTTAGGGCTACATCAACAGCAAACAAACCATACAGATAGAACTTGAAACTGCTTTATTGTGTCAAGTTTCAAAGAGCTAGCACAAACCATGTTTCATTTAGAGTTCCAAATACATGTATCCTTATAGGAGAAAACAAAGTGAAAACTAAAAATGAAAACGGTTACTGCAAAAGAAAGGTTTAACCTAGAAGAACGAAATTTGGCGAGCCAAGTGGCATTGGTGTACTGATCATTACCTGAAAGTATCATCAAGTTTGGGTGAAAAAGTGTTTGCTGAGATTTCAGGCAACTCGTAGTTTTTTGGAAGCTTGGCAGGCACTTTCCATGAAAGTGATTCTCGCCAGTCTCTGCTTAGGGCTACATCAAAAGCAAACAAATCATAGAGATAGAACTTTAAACTGCTTTATTGTGTCAAGTTTCAAAGAGCTAGCACAAACCGTGTTTGAATTAGAGTTCCAAATACATGTATCCCTATAGGAGAAAACAGAGTGAAACCTCAAAATGAAACCGGTTACTGCAAACGAACGGTTTAACCTAGAAGAACGAAATTTGGCGAGCCAAGTTGGATTGGTGTACTGATCATTACGTGAAAATATCATCAAGATTGGGTGAAAAAGTGTTTGGTGAGATTTCAGGCAACTCGTAGTTCTTTGGAAGCTTGGAAGACCCTTTCCATGAAAGTGATTCTCGCCAGTCTCTGCTAAGGGCTACATCAACAGCAAACAAACCATAAAGACACAACATGAAACTGCTTTATTGTGTCAAGTTTCAAAGAGCTAGCACAAACCGTGATTGATTTAGAGTTCCAAATACATGTATCCCTACAGGAGAAAACAGAGTGAAACCTCAAAATGAAAAAGGTTACTGCAAACGAACGGTTTAACCTAGAAGAACAAAATTTGGCGAGCCAAGTGGGATTGGTTTACTGATCATTACCTGAAAGTATCATCAAGATTGGGTGAAAAAGTGTTTGCTGAGATTTCAGGCAACTCTTAGTTTTTTGGAAGCTTGGCAGGCCCATTCCATGAAAGTGATTATCGCCAGTCTCTGCTTAGGGCTACATCAACAGCAAACAGACCATAGAGATAGAACTTGAAACTGCTTTATTGTGTCAAGTTTCAAAGAGCTAGTACAAACCGTGTTTGATTTAGAGTTCCAAATACATGTATCCCTATAGGAGAAAACAGAGTGAAACCTCAAAATGAAAACGGTTAATGCAAACGAACGGTTTAACCTAGAAGAACGAAATTTGGCGAGCCAATTGGGATTGGTGTACTGATCATTACCTGAAAGTATCATCAAGATTGGGTGAAAAAGTGTTTGCTGAGATTTCAGGCAACTCGTAGTTTTTTGGAAGCTTGGCAGGCCCTTTCCATGAAAGTGATTCTCGCCAGTCTCTGCTTAGGGCTACATCAACAGCAAACAAACCATAGAGATAGAACTTGAAACTGCTTTATTGTGTCAAGTTTAAAAGAGCTAGCACAAACCGTGTTTGATTTAGAGTTCCAAATACATGTATCCCTATTTGAGAAAACAGAGTGAAACCTCAAAATGAAACTGGTTACTGCGAACGAACGGTTTAACCTAGAAGAACAAAATTTGGCAAGCCAAGTGGGATTGGTGTACTGATCATTACCTGAAAGGATCATCAAGATTGGGTGAAAAAGTGTTTGCTGAGATTTCAGGCAACTCGTAGTTTTTTGGAAGCTTGGCAGGCCCTTTCCATGAAAGTGATTCTCGCCAGTCTCTGCATAGGGCTACATCAACAGCAAACAAACCATACAGATAGAACTTGAAACTGCTTTATTGTGTCAAGTTTCAAAGAGCTAGCACAAACCATGTTTCATTTAGAGTTCCAAATACATGTATCCTTATAGGAGAAAACAAAGTGAAAACTAAAAATGAAAACGGTTACTGCAAAAGAAAGGTTTAACCTAGAAGAACGAAATTTGGCGAGCCAAGTGGCATTGGTGTACTGATCATTACCTGAAAGTATCATCAAGTTTGGGTGAAAAAGTGTTTGCTGAGATTTCAGGCAACTCGTAGTTTTTTGGAAGCTTGGCAGGCCCTTTCCATGAAAGTGATTCTCGCCAGTCTCTGCTTAGGGCTACATCAAAAGCAAACAAATCATAGAGATAGAACTTTAAACTGCTTTATTGTGTCAAGTTTCAAAGAGCTAGCACAAACCGTGTTTGAATTAGAGTTCCAAATACATGTATCCCTATAGGAGAAAACAGAGTGAAACCTCAAAATGAAACCGGTTACTGCAAACGAACGGTTTAACCTAGAAGAACGAAATTTGGCGAGCGAAGTGGGCTTGGTGTACTGATCATTACCTGAAAGTATCATCAAGATTGGTGAAAAAGTGTTTCCTGAGATTTCAGGCAACTCGTAGTTTTTTGGAAGCTTGGCAGGCCCTTTTCATGAAAGTGATTCTCGCCAGTCTCTGCTTAGGGCTACATCAACAGCAAACAAACCATAGAGATAGAAGTTGAAACTGCTTTATTGTGTCAAGTTTCAAAGAGCTAGTACAAACCGTGTTTGATTTAGAGTTCCAAATACATGTATCCCTATAGGAGAAAACAGAGTTAAACCTTTAAATAAAAACCGGTTACTGCCAAGGAACTGTTTAACCTAGAAGAACGAAATTTGGCGAGCCAATTGGGATTGGTGTACTGATCATTACCTGAAAGTATCATCAAGATTGGGTGAAAAAGTGTTTGCTGAGATTTCAGGCAACTCGTAGTTTTTTGGAAGCTTGGCAGGCCCTTTCCATGAAAGTGATTCTCGCCAGTCTCTGCATAGGGCTACATCAACAGCAAACAAACCATAGAGATAAAACTTGAAACTGCTTTATTGTGTCAAGTTTCAAAGAGCTAGCACAAACCGTGTTTGATTTAGAGTTCCAAATACATGTATACGTATAGGAGAAAACAGAGTGAAACCTCAAAATGAAACCGGTTACTGCGAACGAACGGTTTAACCTAGAAGAACAAAATTTGGCGAGCCAAGTGGGATTGGTGTACTGATCATTACCTGAAAGTATCATCAAGATTAGGTGAAAAAGTGTTTGCTGAGATTTCAGGCAACTCGTAGTTTTTTGGAAGCTTGGCAGACCATTTCCATGAAAGTGATTCTCGCCAGTCTCTGCTTAGGGCTACATCAACAGCAAACAAACCATAGAGATAGAACTTGAAACTGCTTTATTGGGTCAAGTTTCAAAGTGCTAGCACAAACCATGTTTGATTTAGAGTTCCGAATACATGTATCCCTATAGGAGTAAACAGAGTGAAACCTTAAAAAAAAAACCGGTTTCTGCCAAGGAACTGTTTAACCTAGAAGAACGAAATTTGGCGAGCCAAGTGGGATTGGTGTACTGATCATTACCTGAAAGTATCATCAAGATTGGGTTAAAAAGTGTTTGCTGAGATTTCAGGCAACTCGTAGTTTTTTGGAAGCTTGGCAGGCCCTCTCCATGAAAATGATTCTCGCCAGTCTCTGCTTAGGGCTACATCAAAAGCAAACAAATCATAGAGATAGAACTTTAAACTGCTTTATTGTGTCAAGTTTCAAAGAGCTAGCACAAACCGTGTTTGAATTAGAGTTCCAAATACATGTATCCCTATAGGAGAAAACAGAGTGAAACCTCAAAATGAAACCGGTTACTGCAAACGAACAGTTTAACCTAGAAGAACGAAATTTGGCGAGCCAAGTGGGATTGGTGTACTGATCATTACGTGAAAATATCATCAAGATTGGGTGAAAAAGTGTTTGGTGAGATTTCAGGCAACTCGTAGTTCTTTGGAAGCTTGGAAGACCCTTTCCATGAAAGTGATTCTCGCCAGTCTCTGCTAAGGGCTACATCAACAGCAAACAAACCATAAAGACACAACATGAAACTGCTTTATTGTGTCAAGTTTCAAAGAGCTAGCACAAACCGTGATTGATTTAGAGTTCCAAATACATGTATCCCTACAGGAGAAAACAGAGTGAAACCTCAAAATGAAAAAGGTTACTGCAAACGAACGGTTTAACCTAGAAGAACGAAATTTGGCGATCCAAGTGGCATTGGTGTACTGATCATTACCTGAAAGTATCATCAAGTTTGGGTGAAAAAGTGTTTGCTGAGATTTCAGGAAACTCGTAGTTTTTTGGAAGCTTGGCAGGCCCTTTCCATGAAAGTGATTCTCGCCAGTCTCTGCTTAGGGCTACATCAAAAGCAAACAAATCATAGAGATAGAACTTTAAACTGCTTTATTGTGTCAAGTTTCAAAGAGCTAGCACAAACCGTGTTTGAATTAGAGTTCCAAATACATGTATCCCTATAGGAGAAAACAGAGTGAAACCTCAAAATGAAACCGGTTACTGCAAACGAACGGTTTAACCTAGAAGAACGAAATTTGGCGAGCGAAGTGGGCTTGGTGTACTGATCATTACCTGAAAGTATCATCAAGATTGGTGAAAAAGTGTTTCCTGAGATTTCAGGCAACTCGTAGTTTTTTGGAAGCTTGGCAGGCCCTTTTCATGAAAGTGATTCTCGCCAGTCTCTGCTTAGGGCTACATCAACAGCAAACAAACCATAGAGATAGAAGTTGAAACTGCTTTATTGTGTCAAGTTTCAAAGAGCTAGTACAAACCGTGTTTGATTTAGAGTTCCAAATACATGTATCCCTATAGGAGAAAACAGAGTTAAACCTTTAAATAAAAACCGGTTACTGCCAAGGAACTGTTTAACCTAGAAGAACGAAATTTGGCGAGCCAATTGGGATTGGTGTACTGATCATTACCTGAAAGTATCATCAAGATTGGGTGAAAAAGTGTTTGCTGAGATTTCAGGCAACTCGTAGTTTTTTGGAAGCTTGGCAGGCCCTTTCCATGAAAGTGATTCTCGCCAGTCTCTGCATAGGGCTACATCAACAGCAAACAAACCATAGAGATACAACTTGAAACTGCTTTATTGTGTCAAGTTTCAAAGAGCTAGCACAAACCGTGTTTGATTTAGAGTTCCAAATACATGTATACCTATAGGAGAAAACAGAGTGAAACCTCAAAATGAAACCGGTTACTGCGAACGAACGGTTTAACCTAGAAGAACAAAATTTGGCGAGCCAAGTGGGATTGGTGTACTGATCATTACCTGAAAGTATCATCAAGATTGGGTGAAAAAGTGTTTGCTGAGATTTCAGGCAACTCGTAGTTTTTTGGAAGCTTGGCAGACCATTTCTATGAAAGTGATTCTCGCCAGTCTCTGCTTAGGGCTACATCAAAAGCAAACAAACCATAGAGATAGAACTTGAAACTGCTTTATTGGGTCAAGTTTCAAAGTGCTAGCACAAACCATGTTTGATTTAGTGTTCCGAATACATGTATCCCTATAGGAGTAAACAGAGTGAAACCTTAAAAAAAAAACCGGTTTCTGCCAAGGAACTGTTTAACCTAGAAGAACGAAATTTGGCGAGCCAAGTGGGATTGGTGTACTGATCATTACCTGAAAGTATCATCAAGATTGGGTGAAAAAGTGTTTGGTGAGATTTCAGGCAACTCGTAGTTCTTTGGAAGCTTGGAAGACCCTTTCCATGAAAGTGATTCTCGCCAGTCTCTGCTAAGGGCTACATCAACAGCAAACAAACCATAAAGACACAACATGAAACTGCTTTATTGTGTCAAGTTTCAAAGAGCTAGCACAAACCGTGATTGATTTAGAGTTCCAAATACATGTATCCCTACAGGAGAAAACAGAGTGAAACCTCAAAATGTAAAAGGTTACTGCAAACGAACGGTTTAACCTAGAAGAACAAAATTTGGCGAGCCAAGTGGGATTGGTTTACTGATCATTACCTGAAAGTATCATCAAGATTGGGTGAAAAAGTGTTTGCTGAGATTTCAGGCAACTCTTAGTTTTTTGGAAGCTTGGCAGGCCCATTCCATGAAAGTGATTATCGCCAGTCTCTGCTTAGGGCTACATCAACAGCAAACAGACCATAGAGATAGAACTTGAAACTGCTTTATTGTGTCAAGTTTCAAAGAGCTAGTACAAACCGTGTTTGATTTAGAGTTCCAAATACATGTATCCCTATAGGAGAAAACAGAGTGAAACCTCAAAATGAAAACGGTTAATGCAAACGAACGGTTTAACCTAGAAGAACGAAATTTGGCGAGCCAATTGGGATTGGTGTACTGATCATTACCTGAAAGTATCATCAAGATTGGGTGAAAAAGTGTTTGCTGAGATTTCAGGCAACTCGTAGTTTTTTGGAAGCTTGGCAGGCCCTTTCCATGAAAGTGATTCTCGCCATTCTCTGCTTAGGGCTACATCAACAGCAAACAAACCATAGAGATAGAACTTGAAACTGCTTTATTGTGTCAAGTTTAAAAGAGCTAGCACAAACCGTGTTTGATTTAGAGTTCCAAATACATGTATCCCTATTTGAGAAAACAGAGTGAAACCTCAAAATGAAACTGGTTACTGAGAACGAACGGTTTAACCTAGAAGAACAAAATTTGGCGAGCCAAGTGGGATTGGTGTACTGATCATTACCTGAAAGAATCATCAAGATTGGGTGAAAAAGTGTTTGCTGAGATTTCAGGCAACTCGTAGTTTTTTGGAAGCTTGGCAGGCCCTTTCCATGAAAGTGATTCTCGCCAGTCTCTGCATAGGGCTACATCAACAGGAAACAAACCATACAGATAGAACTTGAAACTGCTTTATTGTGTCAAGTTTCAAAGAGCTAGCACAAACCATGTTTCATTTAGAGTTCCAAATACATGTATCCTTATAGGAGAAAACAAAGTGAAAACTAAAAATGAAAACGGTTACTGCAAAAGAAAGGTTTAACCTAGAAGAACGAAATTTGGCGAGCCAAGTGGCATTGGTGTACTGATCATTACCTGAAAGTATCATCAAGTTTGGGTGAAAAAGTGTTTGCTGAGATTTCAGGCAACTCGTAGTTTTTTGGAAGCTTGGCAGGCCCTTTCCATGAAAGTGATTCTCGCCAGTCTCTGCTTAGGGCTACATCAAAAGCAAACAAATCATAGAGATAGAACTTTAAACTGCTTTATTGTGTCAAGTTTCAAAGAGCTAGCACAAACCGTGTTTGAATTAGAGTTCCAAATACATGTATCCCTATAGGAGAAAACAGAGTGAAACCTCAAAATGAAACCGGTTACTGCAAACGAACGGTTTAACCTAGAAGAACGAAATTTGGCGAGCGAAGTGGGCTTGGTGTACTGATCATTACCTGAAAGTATCATCAAGATTGGTGAAAAAGTGTTTCCTGAGATTTCAGGCAACTCGTAGTTTTTTGGAAGCTTGGCAGGCCCTTTTCATGAAAGTGATTCTCGCCAGTCTCTGCTTAGGGCTACATCAACAGCAAACAAACCATAGAGATAGAAGTTGAAACTGCTTTATTGTGTCAAGTTTCAAAGAGCTAGTACAAACCGTGTTTGATTTAGAGTTCCAAATACATGTATCCCTATAGGAGAAAACAGAGTTAAACCTTTAAATAAAAACCGGTTACTGCCAAGGAACTGTTTAACCTAGAAGAACGAAATTTGGCGAGCCAAGTGGGATTGGTGTACTGATCATTACCTGAAAGTATCATCAAGATTGGGTGAAAAAGTGTTTGCTGAGATTTCAGGCAACTTGTAGTTCTTTGGAAGCTTGGCAGACCCTTTCCATGAAAGTGATTCTCGCCAGTCTCTGCTTAGGGCTACATCAACAGCAAACAAACAATAGAGATACAACTTGAAACTGCTTTATTGTGTCAAGTTTCAAAGAGCTAGCACAAACCGTGATTGATTTAGAGTTCCAAATACATGTATCCCTACAAGAGAAAACAGAGTGAAACCTCAAAATGAAAACGGTTACTTCAAACGAACGGTTTAACCTAGAAGAACGAAATTTGGCGAGCCAAGTGGGATTGGTTTACTGATCATTACCTGAAAGTATCATCAAGATTGGGTGAAAAAGTGTTTCCTGAGATTTCAGGCAACTCGTAGTTTTTTGGAAGCTTGGCAGGCCCATTCCATGAAAGTGATTATCGCCAGTCTCTGCTTAGGGCTACATCAACAGCAAACAAACCATAGAGATAGAACTTGAAACTGCTTTATTGTGTCGTGTTTCAAAGAGCTAGTACAAACCGTGTTTGATTTAGAGTTCCAAATACATGTATCCCTATAGGAGAAAACAGAGTGAAACCTCAAAATGAAAACGGTTAATGCAAACAAACGGTTTAACCTAGAAGAACGAAATTTGGCGAGCCAATTGTGATTGGTGTACTGATCATTACCTGAAAGTATCATCAAGATTGGGTGAAAAAGTGTTTGCTGAGATTTCAGGCAACTCGTAGTTTTTTGGAAGCTTGGCAGGCCCTTTCCATGAAAGTGATTCTCGCCAGTCTCTGCATAGGGCTACATCAACAGCAAACAAACCATAGAGATACAACTTGAAACTGCTTTATTGTGTCAAGTTTCAAAGAGCTAGCACAAACCGTGTTTGATTTAGAGTTCCAAATACATGTATACCTATAGGAGAAAACAGAGTGAAAGCTCAAAATGAAACCGGTTACTGCGAACGAACGGTTTAACCTAGAAGAACAAAATTTGGCGAGCCAAGTGGGATTGGTGTACTGATCATTACCTGAAAGTATCATCAAGATTGGGTGAAAAAGTGTTTGCTGATTTCAGGCAACTCGTAGTTTTTTGGAAGCTTGGCAGACCATTTCCATGAAAGTGATTCTCGCCAGTCTCTGCTTAGGGCTACATCAACAGCAAACAAACCATAGAGATAGAACTTGAAACTGCTTTATTGGGTCAAGTTTCAAAGTGCTAGCACAAACCATGTTTGATTTAGAGTTCCAAATACATGTATCCCTATAGGAGAAAACAGAGTGAAACCTTAAAAAAAAAACCGGTTTCTGCCAAGGAACGGTTTAACCTAGAAGAACGAAATTTGGCGAGCGAAGTGGGATTGGTGTACTGATCATTACCTGAAAGTATCATCAAGATTGGTGAAAAAGTGTTTCCTGAGATTTCAGGCAACTCGTAGTTTTTTGGAAGCTTGGCAGACCCTTTCCATGAAAGTGATTCTCGCCAGTCTCTGCTTAGGGCTACATCAACCGCAAACAAACCATAGAGATAGAACTTGAAACTGCTTTATTGGGTCAAGTTTCAAAGAGCTAGCACAAACCTTGTTTGATTTAGAGTTCCAAATACATGTATCCCTATAAGAGAAAACAGAGTGAAACCTCAAAATGAAACCGTTTACTGCAAAGGAACGGTTTAACCTAGAAGAACGAAACTTGGCGAGCCAAGTGGGATTGGTGTACTGATCATTACCTGAAAGTATCATCAAGATTGGGTGAAAAAGTGTTTGCTGAGATTTCAGGCAACTCGTAGTTTTTTGGAAGCTTGGCAGGCCCTTTCCATGAAAGTGATTCTCGCCAGTCTCTGCTTAGGGCTACATCAACAGCAAACAAACCATAGAGACAGAACTTGAAACTGCTTTATTGTGTCAAGTTTCAAACAGCTAGCACAAACCGTGTTTGATTTAGAGTTCAAAATACATGTATCCCTATAGGAGAAAAAAGAGTGAAACCTCAAAATGAAACCGGTTACTGCAAATGAATGGTTTAACCTAGAAGAACGAAATTTGGCAAACCAAGTGGGATTGGTGTACTGATCTTTACCTGAAAGTATCATCAAGATTTTGTGAAAAAGTGTTTGCTGAGATTACAGGAAACTCGTAGTTTTTTGGAAGCTTGGCAGGCCCTTTCCATGAAAGTGATTCTCGCCCGTCTCTGCTTAGGGCTACATCAACAGCAAACAAATCATAAAGATAGAACTTGAAACTACTTTATTGTGTCAAGTTTCAAAGAGCTAGCACAAACCGTGTTTGATTTAGAGTTCGAAATACATGTATCCGTATTGGAGAAAACAGAGTGAAACCTCAAAATGAAACCGTTTACTGCAAACGAACGGTTTAATCTAGAAGAACGAAATTTGGCGAGCCAAGTGGTTTTGGTGTACTGATCATTACCTGAAAGTATCATCAAGATTGTGTGAAAAAGTGTTTGCTGAGATTTCAGGCAACTCGTAGTTTTTTGGAAGCTTGGCAGGCCCTTTCCATGAAAGTGATTCTCGCCAGTCTCTGCTTAGGGCTACATCAACAGCAAACAAACCATAGACATAGAACTTGAAACTGCTTTATTGTGTCAAGTTTTAAAGCGCTAGCACAAACCGTGTTTGATTTAGAGTTCCAAATACATGTATCCCTATAGGAGAAAAGAGAGTGAAACCTCAAAATGAAACCGGTTACTGCAAACGAACGGTTTAACCTAGAAGAACGAAGTTTGGCGAACCAAGTGGGATTGGTGTACTGATCGTTACCTGAAAGTATCATCAAGATTGGGTCAAAAAGTGTTTTCTGAGATTACAGGAAACTCGTAGTTTTTTGGAAGCTTGGCAGGCCCTTTCCATGAAAGTGATTCTCGCCAGTCTCTGCTTAGGGCTACATCAACAGCAAACAAATCATAAAGATAGAACTTGAAACTGCTTTATTGTGTCAAGTTTCAAAGAGCTAGCAAAAACCGTGTTTGATTTAGAGTTCCAAATACATGTATCCGTATAGGATAAAACAGAGTGAAACCTCAAAATGAAACTGTTTACTGCAAACGAACGGTTTAACCTACAAGAACGAAATTTGGCGAGCCAATTGGGATTGGTGTACTGATCATTACCTGAAAGTATCATCAAGATTCGGTGAAAAAGTGTTTTCTGAGATTTCAGGCAACTCTTAGTTTTTTGGAAGCTTGGCAGGCCCTTTCCATGAAAGTGATTCTCGCCAGTCTCTGCTTAGGGCTACATCAACAGCAAACAAACCATAGACATAGAACTTGAAACTGCTTTATTGTGTCAAGTTTCAAAGAGCTAGCACAAACCGTGTTTGATTTAGAGTTCCAAATACATGTATCCCTATAGGAGAAAACAGAGTGAAACCTCAAAATGAAACCGGTTACTGCCAAAGAACGGTTTAACCTAGAAGAACAAAATTTGGCGAGCCAAGTGAGATTGGTGTACTGATCATTACCTGAAAGTATCATCAAGATTGGGTGAAAAAGTGTTTGCTGAGATTTCAGGCAACTCGTAGTTTTTTGGAAGCTTAGCAGGCCCTTTCCATGAAAGTGATTCTCGCCAGTCTCTGCTTAGGGCTACATCAACAGCAAACAAACCATAGAGATAGAACTTGAAACTGCTTTATTGTGTCAAGTTTCAAAGAGTTAGCACAAACCGATTTTGATTTAGAGTTCCAAATACATGTATCCCTATAGGAGAAAACAGAGTCAAACCTCAAAATGAAACCGGTTACTGCAAACGAACGGTTTAACCGAGAAGAACGAAATTTGGCGAGCCAAGTGAGATTGGTGTACTGATCATTACCTGAAAGTATCATCAAGATTGGGTGAAAAAGTGTTTGCTGAGATTTCAGGCAACTCGTAGTTTTTTGGAAGCTTGGCAGGCCCTTTCCATGAAAGTGATTCTCCTCAGTCTCTGCTTAGGGCTACATCAACAGCAAAAAACCATAGAGATCGAACTTGAAACTGCTTTATTGGGTCAAGTTTCAAAGAGCTAGCACAAACCGTGATTGATTTAGATTTCCAAATACATGTATCCCTATAGGAGAAAACAGAGTGAAACCTCAAAATGAAAACGGTTACTGCAAACGAAAGGATTAACCTAGAAGAACGAAATTTGGCGAGCCAAGTGGGATTGGTGTACTGATCATTACCTGAAAGTATTATCAAGATTGAGTGAAAAAGTGTTTGCTGAGATTTCAGGCAACTCGTAGTTTTTTGGAAGCTTGGCAGGCCATTTCCATGAAAGTGATTCTCGCCAGTCTCTGCTTAGGGCTCCATCAACAGCAAAAAACCATAGAGATAGAACTTGAAACTGCTTTATTGGGTCAAGTTTCAAAGAGCTAGCACAAACCGTGTTTGATTTAGAGTTCCAAATACATGTATCCCTATAGGAGAAAACAGAGTGAAACCTCAAAATGAAACCGGTTACTGCCAAAGAACGGTTTAACCTAGAAGAACAAAATTTGGCGAGCCAAGTGAGATTGGTGTACTGATCATTACCTGAAAGTATCATCAAGATTGGGTGAAAAAGTGTTTGCTGAGATTTCAGGCAACTCGTAGTTTTTTGGAAGCTTGGCAGGCCCTTTCCATGAAAGTGATTCTCGCCAGTCTCTGCTTAGGGCTACATCAACAGCAAACAAACCATAGAGATAGAACTTGAAACTGCTTTATTGTGTCAAGTTTCAAAGAGTTAGCACAAACCGATTTTGATTTAGAGTTCCAAATACATGTATCCCTATAGGAGAAAACAGAGTCAAACCTCAAAATGAAACCGGTTACTGCAAACGAACGGTTTAACCTAGAAGAACGAAATTTGGCGAGCCAAGTGGGACTGGTGTACTGATCATTACCTGAGAGTATGATCAAGATTGGGTGAAAAAGTGTTTGCTGAGATTTCAGGCAACTCATAGTTTTTTGGAAGTTTGGCAGGCCCTTTCCATGAAAGTGATTCTCCTCAGTCTCTGCTTAGGGCTACATCAACAGCAAAAAACCATAGAGATCGAACTTGAAACTGCTTTATTGGTCAAGTTTCAAAGAGCTAGCACAAACCGTGATTGATTTAGATTTCCAAATACATGTATCCCTATAGGAGAAAACAGAGTGAAACCTAAAAATGAAAACGGTTACTGCAAACGAAAGGATTAACCTAGAAGAACGAAATTTGGCGAGCCAAGTGGGATTGGTGTACTGATCATTACCTGAAAGTATTATCAAGATTGAGTGAAAAAGTGTTTGCTGAGATTTCAGGCAACTCGTAGTTTTTTGGAAGCTTGGCAGGCCATTTCCATGAAAGTGATTCTCGCCAGTCTCTGCTTAGGGCTCCATCAACAGCAAAAAACCATAGAGATAGAACTTGAAACTGCTTTATTGGGTCAAGTTTCAAAGAGCTAGCACAAACCGTGTTTGATTTAGAGTTCCAAATACATGTATCCCTATAGGAGAAAACAGAGTGAAACCTCAAAATGAAAACGGTTACTGCAAACGAACGGTTTAACGTACAAGAACGAAATTTGGCGAGCCAAGTGGGATTGGTGTACTGATCATTACCTGAAAGTATCATCAAGATTGGGTGAAAAAGTGTTTGCTGAGATTTCAGAAAACTCGTAGTTTTTTGGAAGCTTGGCAGGCCCTTTCCATGATAGTGATTCTCGCCAGTCTCTCCTTAGGGCTACATCAACAGCAAACAAAGCATAGTGATAGAACTGGAAACTGCTTTATTGTGTCAAGTTTCAAAGAGCTAGCACAAACCGTGTTTGATTTAGAGTTCCAAATACATGGATCTCTATAGGAGAAAACAGAGTGAAACCTAAAAATGAAAACGGTTACTGCAAACGAACGGTTTAACCTAGAAGAACGAAATTTGGTGAGCCAAGTGGTTTTGGTGTACTGATTATTACCTGAAAGAATCATCAAGATTGGGTGAAAAAATGTTTGCTGAGATTTCAGGCAACTCGTAGATTTTTGGAAGCTTGGCAACCCCTTTTCATGAAAGGGATTTTCGCAAGTCTCAGCTAAGGGCTACATCAACAGCAAAAAAAGAATAGAGATAGAACTTGAAACTGCTTTATTGTGTCAAGTTTCAAAGAGCTAGCACAAACCGTGTTTGATTTAGAGTTCCAAATACATGTATCCCTATAGGAGAAAACAGAGGGAAACCTAAAAATGAAAACGGTTACTGCAAACGAACTGTTTAACCTAGAAGAACGAAATTTGGTGAGCCAAGTGGTTTTGGTGTACTGATCATTACCTGAAAGAATCATCAAGATTGGGTGAAAAAATGTTTGCTGAGATTTCAGGCAACTCGTAGTTTTTTGGAAGCTTGGCAACCCCTTTCCATGAAAGGAATTTTCGCCAGTCTCTGCTTAGGGCTACATCAACAGCAAACAAAGCATAGAGATAGAACTGGAAACTGCTTTATTGTGTCAAGTTTCAAAGAGCTAGCACAAACCGTGTTTGATTTAGAGTTCCAAATACATGTATCCCTATAGGAGAAAACAGAGTGAAACCTAAAAATGAAAACGGTTACTGCCAACGAACGGTTTAACCTAGAAGAACGAAATTTGGTGACCCAAGTGGTTTTGGTGTACTGATCATTACCTGAAAGAGTCATCAAGATTGGGTGATAAAATGTTTGCTGAGATTTCAGGAAACTCGTAGTTTTTTGGAAGCTTGGCAACCCCTTTCCATGAAAGGGATTTTCGCCAGTCTCTGCTTAGGGCTACATCAACAGCAAACAAAGCATAGAGATAGAACTTGAAACTGCTTTATTGTGTCAAGTTTCAAAGAGCTAGCACAAACCGTGTTTGATTTAGAGTTCCAAATACATGTATCCCTATAGGAGAAAACAGAGTGAAACCTAAAAATGAAAGCGGTTACTGCAAACGAACGGTTTAACCTCGAAGAACGAAATTTGGTGAGCCAAGTGGTTTTGGTGTACTGATCATTACCTGAAATAATCATCAACATTGGGTGAAAAAATGTTTGCTGAGATTTCAGGCAACTCGTAGTTTTTTGGAAGTTTGGCAACCCCTTTCCATGAAAGGGAATTTCGCCAGTCTCTGCTTAGGGCTACATCAACAGCAAACAAAGCATAGAGATAGAACTGGAAACTGCTTTATTGTGTCAAGTTTCAAAGAGCTAGCACAAACCGTGTTTGATTTAGAGTTCCAAATACATGTATCCCTATAGGAGAAAACAGAGTGAAACCTAAAAATGAAAACGGTTACTGCAAACGAACGGTTTAACCTAGAAGAACGAAATTTGGTGAGCCAAGTGGTTTTGGTGTACTGATCATTACCTGATAGAATCATCAAGATTGGGTGAAAAAATGTTTGCTGAGATTTCAGGCAACTCGTAGTTTTTTGGAAGCTTGGCAACCCCTTTCCATGAAAGGGATTTTCGCCAGTCTCTGCTTAGGGCTACATCAACAGCAAACAAACCATAGAGATAGAACTTGAAACTGCTTTATTGTGTCAAGTTTCAAAGAGCTAGCACAAACCGTGTTTGATTTAGAGTTCCAAATACATGTATCCCTATAGGAGAAAACAGAGTGAAACCTAAAAATGAATGCGGTTACTGCAAACGAACGGTTTAACCTCGAAGAACGAAATTTGGTGAGCCAAGTGTTTTTGGTGTACTGATCATTACCTGAAAGAATAATCAAGATTGGGTGAAAATATGTTTGCTGAGATTTCAGGCAACTCGTAGTTTTTTGGAAGCTTGGCAACCCCTTTCCATGAAAGGGATTTTCGCCAGTCTCTGCTTAGGGCTACATCAACAGCAAACAAAGCATAGAGATAGAACTTGAAACTGCTTTATTGTGTCAAGTTTCAAAGAGCTAGCACAAACCGTGTTTGATTTAGAGTTCCAAATACATGTATCCCTAAAGGAAAAAACAGAGTGAAACCTAAAAATGAAAACGGTTACTGCAAACGAACGGTTTAACCTAGAAGAACGAAATTTGGTGAGAAAAGTGGTTTTGGTGTACTGATCATTACCTGAAAGAATCATCAAGATTGGGTGAAAAAATGTTTGCTGAGATTTCAGGCAACTCGTAGTTTTTTGGAAGCTTGGCAACCCCTTTCCATGAAAGGGATTTTCGCCAGTCTCTGCTTAGGGCTACATCAACAGCAAACAAAGCATAGAGATAGAACTTGAAACTGCTTTATTGTGTCAAGTTTCAAAGAGCTAGCACAAACCGTGTTTGATTTAGAGTTCCAAATACATGTATCCCTATAGGAGAAAACAGAGTGAAACCTAAAAATGAAAACGGTTACTGCAAACGAACGGTTTAACCTAGAAGAACGAAATTTGGTGAGCCAAGTGGTTTTGGTGTACTGATCATTACCTGAAAGAATCATCAAGATTGGGTGAAAAAATGTTTGCTGAGATTTCAGGCAACTCGTAGTTTTTTGGAAGCTTGGCAACCCCTTTCCATGAAAGGGATTTTCGCCAGTCTCTGCTTAGGGCTACATCAACAGCAAACAAAGCATAGAGACAGAACTGGAAACTGCTTTATTGAGTCAAGTTTCAAAGAGCTAGCACAAACCGTTTTTGATTTAGAGTTCCAAATACATGTATCCCTATAGGAGAAAACAGAGTAAAACCTAAAAATCAAAACGGTTACTGCAAACGAACGGTTTAACCTAGAAGAACGAAATTTGGTGAGCCAAGTGGTTTTGGTGTACTGATCATTACCTGAAAGAATCATCAAGATTGGGTGAATAAATGTTTGCTGAGATTTCAGGCAACTCGTAGTTTTTTGGAAGCCTGGCAACCCCTTTCCATGAAAGTGATTTTCGCCAGTCTCTGATTAGGGCTACATCAACAGCAAACAAAGCATAGAGGTAGAACTGGGAACTGCTTTATTGTGTCAAGTTTCAAAGAGCTAGCACAAACCGTGTTTGATTTAGAGTTCCAAATACATGTATCCCTATAGGAGAAAACAGAGTGAAACCTAAAAATGAAAAAGGTTACTGCAAACGAACGGTCTAACCTAGAAAAACGAAATTTGGTGAGCCAAGTGGTTTTGGTGTACTGATCATTACCTGATAGAATCATCAAGATTGGGTGAAAAAATGTTTGCTGAGATTTCAGGCAACTCGTAGTTTTTTGGAAGCTTGGCAACCCCTTTCCATGAAAGGGATTTTCGCCAGTCTCTGCTTAGGGCTACATCAACAGCAAACAAACCATAGAGATAGAACTTGAAACTGCATATTGTGTCAAGTTTCAAAGAGCTAGCACAAACCGTGTTTGATTTAGAGTTCCAAATACATGTATCCCTATAGGAGAAAACAGAGTGAAACCTAAAAATGAATGCGGTTACTGCAAACGAACGGTTTAACCTCGAAGAACGAAATTTGGTGAGCCAAGTGTTTTTGGTGTACTGATCATTACCTGAAAGAATAATCAAGATTGGGTGAAAATATGTTTGCTGAGATTTCAGGCAACTCGTAGTTTTTTGGAAGCTTGGCAACCCCTTTCCATGAAAGGGATTTTCGCCAGTCTCTGCTTAGGGCTACATCAACAGCAAACAAAGCATAGAGATAGAACTTGAAACTGCTTTATTGTGTCAAGTTTCAAAGAGCTAGCACAAACCGTGTTTGATTTAGAGTTCCAAATACATGTATCCCTAAAGGAAAAAACAGAGTGAAACCTAAAAATGAAAACGGTTACTGCAAACGAACGGTTTAACCTAGAAGAACGAAATTTGGTGAGAAAAGTGGTTTTGGTGTACTGATCATTACCTGAAAGAATCATCAAGATTGGGTGAAAAAATGTTTGCTGAGATTTCAGGCAACTCGTAGTTTTTTGGAAGCTTGGCAACCCCTTTCCATGAAAGGGATTTTCGCCAGTCTCTGCTTAGGGCTACATCAACAGCAAACAAAGCATAGAGATAGAACTTGAAACTGCTTTATTGTGTCAAGTTTCAAAGAGCTAGCACAAACCGTGTTTGATTTAGAGTTCCAAATACATGTATCCCTATAGGAGAAAACAGAGTGAAACCTAAAAATGAAAACGGTTACTGCAAACGAACGGTTTAACCTAGAAGAACGAAATTTGGTGAGCCAAGTGGTTTTGGTGTACTGATCATTACCTGAAAGAATCATCAAGATTGGGTGAAAAAATGTTTGCTGAGATTTCAGGCAACTCGTAGTTTTTTGGAAGCTTGGCAACCCCTTTCCATGAAAGGGATTTTCGCCAGTCTCTGCTTAGGGCTACATCAACGGCAAACAAAGCATAGAGACAGAACTGGAAACTGCTTTATTGAGTCAAGTTTCAAAGAGCTAGCACAAACCGTTTTTGATTTAGAGTTCCAAATACATGTATCCCTATAGGAGAAAACAGAGTAAAACCTAAAAATCAAAACGGTTACTGCAAACGAACGGTTTAACCTAGAAGAACGAAATTTGGTGAGCCAAGTGGTTTTGGTGTACTGATCATTACCTGAAAGAATCATCAAGATTGGGTGAATAAATGTTTGCTGAGATTTCAGGCAACTCGTAGTTTTTTGGAAGCCTGGCAACCCCTTTCCATGAAAGTGATTTTCGCCAGTCTCTGATTAGGGCTACATCAACAGCAAACAAAGCATAGAGGTAGAACTGGGAACTGCTTTATTGTGTCAAGTTTCAAAGAGCTAGCACAAACCGTGTTTGATTTAGAGTTCCAAATACATGTATCCCTATAGGAGAAAACAGAGTGAAACCTAAAAATGAAAAAGGTTACTGCAAACGAACGGTCTAACCTAGAAAAACGAAATTTGGTGAGCCAAGTGGTTTTGGTGTACTGATCATTACCTGAAAGAATCATCAAGATTGGGTGAAAAAATGTTTGCTGAGATTTCAGGCAACTCGTAGATTTTTGGAAGCTTGGCAACCCCTTTCCATGAAAGGGATTTTCGCCAGTCTCTGCTTAGGGCTACATCAACAGCAAACAAAGCATAGAGATAGAACTTGAAACTGCTTTATTGTGTCAAGTTTCAAAGAGCTAGCACAAACCGTGTTTGATTTAGAGTTCCAAATACATGTATCCCTATAGGAGAAAACAGAGTGAAACCTAAAAATGAATGCGGTTACTGCAAACGAACGGTTTAACCTCGAAGAACGAAATTTGGTGAGCCAAGTGGTTTTGGTGTACTGATCATTACCTGAAAGAATCATCAAGATTGGGTGAAAAAATGTTTGCTGAGATTTCAGGCAACTCGTAGATTTTTGGAAGCTTGGCAACCCCTTTCCATGAAAGGGATTTTCGCCAGTCTCTGCTTAGGGCTACATCAACAGCAAACAAAGCATAGAGACAGAACTGGAAACTGCTTTATTGAGTCAAGTTTCAAAGAGCTAGCACAAACCGTTTTTGATTTAGAGTTTCAAATACATGTATCCCTATAGGAGAAAACAGAGTAAAACCTAAAAATCAAAACGGTTACTGCAAACGAACGGTTTAACCTAGAAGAACGAAATTTGGTGAGCCAAGTGGTTTTGGTGTACTGATCATTACCTGAAAGAATCATCAAGATTGGGTGAATAAATGTTTGCTGAGATTTCAGGCAACTCGTAGTTTTTTGGAAGCCTGGCAACCCCTTTCCATGAAAGTGATTTTCGCCAGTCTCTGCTTAGGGCTACATCAACAGCAAACAAAGCATAGAGGTAGAACTGGGAACTGCTTTATTGTGTCAAGTTTCAAAGAGCTAGCACAAACCGTGTTTGATTTAGAGTTCCAAATACATGTATCCCTATAGGAGAAAACAGAGTGAAACCTAAAAATGAAAAAGGTTACTGCAAACGAACGGTCTAACCTAGAAAAACGAAATTTGGTGAGCCAAGTGGTTTTGGTGTACTGATCATTACCTGAAAGAATCATCAAGATTGGGTGAAAAATGTTTGCTGAGATTTCAGGCAACTCGTAGATTTTTGGAAGCTTGGCAACCCCTTTCCATGAAAGTGATTTTCGCCAGTCTCTGCTTAGGGCTACATCAACAGCAAACAAAGCATAGAGATAGAACTTGAAACTGCTTTATTGTGTCAAGTTTCAAAGAGCTAGCACAAACCGTGTTTGATTTAGAGTTCCAAATACATGTATCCCTATAGGAGAAAACAGAGTGAAACCTAAAAATGAATGCGGTTACTGCAAACGAACGGTTTAACCTCGAAGAACGAAATTTGGTGAGCCAAGTGGTTTTGGTGTACTGATCATTACCTGAAAGAATAATCAAGATTGGGTGAAAAAATATTTGCTGAGATTTCAGGCAACTCGTAGTTTTTTGGAAGCTTGGCAACCCCTTTCCATGAAAGGGATTTTCGCCAGTCTCTGCTTAGGGCTACATCAACAGCAAACAAAGCATAGAGATAGAACTTGAAACTGCTTTATTGTGTCAAGTTTCAAAGAGCTAGCACAAACCGTGTTTGATTTAGAGTTCCAAATACATGTATCCCTATAGGAGAAAACAGAGTGAAACCTAAAAATGAAAACGGTTACTGCAAACGAACGGTTTAACCTAGAAGAACGAAATTTGGTGAGCCAAGTGGTTTTGGTGTACTGATCATTACCTGAAAGAATCATCAAGATTGGGTGAAAAAATATTTGCTGAGATTTCAGGCAACTCGTAGTTTTTGGAAGCGTGGCAACCCCTTTCCATGAAAGTGATTTTCGCCAGTCTCTGCCTAGGTATACATCAACAGCAAACAAAGCATAGAGAAAGAACTTGAAACTGCTTTATTGCATCAAGTTTCAAGAGCTAGCACAAACCGTTTTTGATTTAGAGTTCCAAATACATGTATCCCTATAGGAGAAACAGAGTGAAACCTAAAAATGAAAACGGTTACTGCAAAAGAACGGTTTAACCTAGAAGAAGCGAAATTTGGTGAGCCAAGTGGTTTGGTGTACTGATCATTACCTGAAAGAATCATCATGATTGGGGGAAAAAATGTTTGCTGAGATTTTCAGGCAACTCGTAGTTTTTTGGAAGCTTGTCAACCTTTTTCCATGAAAGTGATTTCGCCAGTCTCTGCTTAGGGCTACATCAACAGCACACAAACCATAGAGGTAGAACTTGAAACTGCTTTATTGTGTCAAGTTTTCAAAGAGCTAGCACAAACCGTGTTTGATTTAGAGTTCCAAATACATGTATCCGTATAGGAGAAAACAGAGTGAAACCTAAAAATGAAAAACGGTTACTGCAAACGAACGGTTTAACCTAGAAGAACGAAATTTGGTGAGCCAAGTGGTTTTGGTGTACTGATCATTACCTGAAAGAATAATCAAGATTGGGTGAAAAATGTTTGCTGAGATTTCAGGCAACTCGTAGTTTTTTGAAGCTTGGCAACCCCTTTCCATGAAAGTGATTTTCGCCAGTCTCTGTTTAGGGCTGCATCAACAGCAAACAAAGCATAGAGATAGAACTTGAAACTGCTTTATTGTGTCAAGTTTCAAAGAGCTAGCACAAACCGGGTTTGATTTAGAGTTCCAAATACATGTATCCCTATAGGAGAAAACAGAGTGAAACCTCAAAATGAAAACGGTTACTGCAAACAAACGGTTTAACCTAGAAGAACGAAATTTGGTGAGCCATGTGGTTTTGGGTGTACTGATCATTACCTGAAAGAATCATCAAGATTGGGTGAAAAAATGTTTGCTGAGATTTCAGGCAACTCGTAGTTTTTTGGAAGCTTGGCAACCCCTATCCATGAAAGTGATTTTCGCCAGTCTCTGCTTAGGGCTACATCAACAGCAAACAAAGCTTAGAGATAGAACGTGAAACTGCTTATTGTGTCAAGTGTCAAAGAGCTAGCGCAAACCGTGTTTTTATTTTGAGTTCCAAATACATGTATCCCTATAGGAGAAAACAGAGTGAAACCTGAAAATGAAAACGGTTACTGCAAACAACGGTTAACCTAGAAAGACGAAATTGGTGAGCCAAGTGGTTTTGGGGTACTGATCATTACCTGAAAGAATCATCAAGATTGGTGAAAAAATGTTTGCTGTGATTTCAGGCAACTCGTAGTTTTTTGGAAGCTTGGCAACCCTTTCCATGAAATGTGATTTTCGCCAGTCTCTGCTTAGGGCTACATCATCATCAAACAAAGCATAGAGAAAGAACTTGAAACTGCTTTATTGTATCAAGTTTCAAAGAGCTAGCACAAACCGTGTTTGATTTAGAGTTCCAAATACATGTATCCTATAGGAGAAAACAGAGTGAAACCTAAAAATGAAAACGGTTACTGCAAGTGAATGGTGTAACCTAGAAGAACGAAATTTGGTGAGCCAAGTGGTTTTGGTGAACTATCATTACCTGAAAGAATCATCAAGTTGGGTGAAAAAATGTTTGCTGAGATTTCAGGCAACTCGTAGTTTTTTGGAGCTTGTCAACCCCTTTGCATTAAAGTGATTTTCGCCAGTCTCTTCTTAGGGCTACATCAACAGGAAACAAAGCATAGAGATAGAACTTGAAACTGCTTGATTGTGTCAAGTTTCAAAGAGCTAGCACAAACCGTGTTTGATTTAGAGTTCCAAATACATGTATCCCTATAGGAGAAAACAGAGTGAACCTAAAAATGAAAACGGTTACTGCAAAAGACACGGTTAACTTAGAAGACCTAAACTTTGCAAGTGGTTTTGGTGTACTGATCATTACCTGAAAGAATCATCAAGATTGGGTGAAAAAATGTTTGCTGTGATTTCAGGCACTCGTAGATTTTGGAAGCTTGGCAACCCCTTTCCATGAAAGTGATTTTCGCCAGTCTCTGATTAGGTATACATCAACAGCAAACAAAGCATAGAGAAAGAACTTGAACTGCTTTATTGCATCAAGTTTCAAAGAGCTAGCACCAAAACGTTTTGATTTAGAGTTCCAAATACATGTATCCCTATAGGAGAAAACAGAGTGAAACCTAAAAATGAAAACGGGTTACTGCAAACGAACGGTTTAACCTAGAAGAACGAATTTGGTGACCCAAGTGGTTTGGTGTACTGATCATTACCTGAAAGAATCATCAAGATTGGGAGAAAAAAGTTCTGCTGAGGATTTCAGGCAACTCGTAGTTTTTTGGAAGCTTGGCAACCCCTTTCCATGAAAGTGATTTTCGCAGTCTCTTCTTAGGGCTACATCAACAGGAAACAAAGCATAGAGATAGAACTTGAAACTGATTTATTGTGTCAAGTTTCAAAGAGCTAGCACAAACCATGTTTGATTTAGAGTTCCAAATACATGTATCCCTATAGGAGAAAACAGAGTGAAACCTAAAAATGAAAACGGTTACTGCAAACGAACGGTTTAACCTAGAAGAACGAAATTTGTGAGCCAAGTGGTTTTGGTGTACGTGATCATTACCTGAAAGAATTATCAAGATTGGGTGAAAATTGTTTGCTGAGATTTCAGGCAACTCGTAGTTTTTTGGAAGCTTGCAACCCTTTCATGAAAGAGATTTTCGCCAGTCTCTGCTTAGGGCTACATCAACAGCAAACAAAGCATAGAGATAGAACTTGAAACTTCTTTACTGTGTCAAGTTTCAAAGAGCTAGCACAAACCGTGTTTTATTTAGACTTCCAAATACATGTATCCCTATAGGAGAAAACAGAGTGAAACCTAAAAATGAAAACGGTTACTGCAAAAGAACGGTTTAACCTAGAAGAACGAAATTTGGTTGAGCCAAGTGGTTTTGGTGTACTGATCATTACCTGAAAGAATCATCAAGATTGGTGATGTTTGCTGAGATTTCAGGCAACTCGTAGTTTTTTGGAAGCTTGGCAACCCTTTCCATGAAAGTGATTTTCGCCAGTCTCTGCTTTAGGGCTACATCAACAGCAAACAAAGCATAGAGATAGAACTTGAAACTGCTTTATTGTGTCAAGTTTCAAAGAGCTAGCACAAACCGTGTTTGATTTAGAGTTCCAAATACATGTATCCCTATAGGAAAAAACAGAGTGAAAACTTAAAATGAAAACAGTTACACGAACGGTTATAACCTAGAAGACGAAACTTGGTGAGCCAAGTGGTTTTGGTGTACTGATCATTACCTGAAAGAATCATCAAGATGGGGTGAAAAAATGTTTGCTGAGATTTCAGGCAACTCGTAGTTTTTGGAAGCTTGGCAACCCCTATCCATGAAAGTGATTTTCGCCAGTCTCTGCTTAGGGCTACATCAACAGCAAACAAAGCTTAGAGATAGAACGTGAAACTGCTTTATTGTGTCAAGTTTCAAAGAGCTAGCGCAAACCGTGTTTTATTTTGAGTTCCAAATACATGTATTCCTATAGGAGAGAAACAGAGTGAAACTGAAAATGAAAACGGTTACTGCAAACGAACGGTTTTAACCTAGAAGAACGAAATTGTGAGCCAAGTGGTTTGGTGTACTGATCATTCCCTGAAGAGATCATCAAGTTTGGTGAAAAAATGTTTGCTGTGATTTCAGGCAACTCGTAGTTTTTTTGAAGCTTGGCACCCTTTCATGAAAGTGATTTTCGCCAGTCTCTGCTTAGGGCTACATCAACATCAAACAAAGCATAGAGAAAAAACTTGAAACTGCTTTATTGTATCAAGTTTCAAAGAGCTAGCACAAACCGTGTTTGATTTAGAGTTCCAAATACATGTATCCCTATAGGAGAAAACAGAGTGAAACCTAAAAATGAAAACGGTTACTGCAAGTGAATGGTGTAACCTAGAAGAACGAAATTTGGTGAGCCAAGTGGTATTGGTGAACTGATCATTACCTGAAAGAATCATCAAGTTTGGGTGAAAAAATGTTTGCTGAGATTTCAGGCAACCTCGTAGTTTTTTGGAAGCTTGTCAACCCCTTTGCATTAAAGTGATTTTCGCAAGTCTCTGCTTAGGCCTACATCAACAGCAAACAAAGCATACAGATAGAACTTGAAACTGCTTTATTGTGTCAAGTTTCAAAGAGCTAGCACAAACCGTGTTTGATTTAGAGTTCCAAATACATGTATCCCTATAGGAGAAAACAGAGTGAAACCTAAAAATGAAAACGGTTACTGCAAAAGAACGGTTTAACCTAGAAGAACGAAATTTGGTGAGCCAAGTGGTTTTGGTGTACTGAACATTACCTGAAAGAATCATCAAGATTGGGTGAAAAAATGTTTGCTGTGATTTTCAGGCAACTCGTAGTTTTTTGGAAGCTTGGCAACCCCTTTCCATGAAAGTGATTTTCGCCAGTCTCTGCTTAGGTATACATCAACAGCAAACAAAGCATAGAGAAAGAACTTGAAACTGCTTTATTGCATCAAGTTTCAAAGAGCTAGCACAAAACGTTTTTGATTTAGAGTTCCAAATACATGTATCCCTATAGGAGAAATCAGAGTGAAACCTAAAAATGAAAACGGTTACTGCAAACGAACGGTTTAACCTAGAAGAAGGAAATTTGGTGAGCCAAGTGGTTTTGGTGTACTGATCATTACCTGAAAGAATTTTCAAGATTGGGTGAAAATTGTTTGCTGAGATTTCAGGCAACTCGTAGTTTTTTGGAAGCTTGCAACCCCTTCCATGAAAGTGATTTTCGCCAGTCTCTGCTTAGGGCTACATCAACAGCAAACAAAGCATAGAGATAGAACTTGAAACTTCTTTACTGTGTCAAGTTTCAAAGAGCTAGCACAAACCGTGTTTTATTTAGACTTCCAAATACATGTATCCCTATAGGAGAAACAGAGTGAAACCTAAAAATGAAAACGGTTACTGCAAAAGAACGGTTTAACCTAGAAGAACGAAATTTGGTGAGCCAAGTGGTTTTGGTGTACTGATCATTACCTGAAAGAATCATCATGATTGGGGGAAAAAATGTTTGCTGAGATTTCAGGCAACTCGTAGTTTTTTGGAAGCTTGTCAACCTTTTTCCATGAAAGTGATTTCGCCAGTCTCTGCTTAGGGCTACATCAACAGCACACAAACCATAGAGGTAGAACTTGAAACTGCTTTATTGTGTCAAGTTTCAAAGAGCTAGCACAAACCGTGTTTGATTTAGAGTTCCAAACACATGTATCCGTATAGGAGAAAACAGAGTGAAACCTAAAAATGAAAACGGTTACTGCAAACGAACGGTTTAACCTAGAAGAACGAAATTTGGTGAGCCAAGTGGTTTTGGTGTACTGATCATTACCTGAAAGAATCATCAAGATTGGGTGAAAAAATGTTTGCTGAGATTTCAGGCAACTCGTAGTTTTTTGGAAGCTTGGCAACCCCTTTCCATGAAAGTGATTTTCGCCAGTCTCTGCTTAGGGCTACATCAACAGCAAACAAAGCATAGAGATAGAACTTGAAACTGCTTTATTGTGTCAAGTTTCAAAGAGCTAGCACAAACCGTGTTAGATTTAGAGTTCCAAATACATGTATCCCTATAGGAAAAAACAGAGTGAAAACTTAAAATGAAAACAGTTACTGCAAACGAACGGTTAAACCTAGAAGAACGAAACTTGGTGAGCCAAGTGGTTTTGGTGTACTGATCATTACCTGAAAGAATCATCAAGATTGGGTGAAAAAATGTTTGCTGAGATTTCAGGCAACTCGTAGTTTTTTGGAAGCTTGGCAACCATTTTCCATGAAAGTGATTTTCGCCAGTCTCTGCTTAGGGCTGCATCAACAGCAAACAAAGCATAGAGATAGAACTTGAAACTGCTTTATTGTGTCAAGTTTCAAAGAGCTAGCACAAACCGGGTTTGATTTAGAGTTCCAAATACATGTATCCCTATAGGAGAAAACAGAGTGAAACCTCAAAATGAAAACGGTTACTGCAAACAAACGGTTTAACCTAGAAGAACGAAATTTGGTGAGCCAAGTGGTTTTGGTGTACTGATCATTACCTGAAAGAATCATCAAGATTGGGTGAAAAAATGTTTGCTGAGATTTCAGGCAACTCGTAGTTTTTTGGAAGCTTGGCAACCCCTATCCATGAAAGTGATTTTCGCCAGTCTCTGCTTAGGGCTACATCAACAGCAAACAAAGCTTAGAGATAGAACGTGAAACTGCTTTATTGTGTCAAGTTTCAAAGAGCTAGCGCAAACCGTGTTTTATTTTGAGTTCCAAATACATGTATCCCTATAGGAGAAAACAGAGTGAAACCTGAAAATGAAAACGGTTACTGCAAACGAACGGTTTAACCTAGAAGAACGAAATTTGGTGAGCCAAGTGGTTTTGGTGTACTGATCATTACCTGAAAGAATCATCAAGATTGGGAGAAAAAATGTTTGCTGAGATTTCAGGCAACTCCTAGTTTTTTGGAAGCTTGGCAACCCCTATCCATGAAAGTGATTTTCGCCAGTCTCTGCTTAGGCCTACATCAACAGCAAACAAAGCTTAGAGATAGAACGTGAAACTGCTTTATTGTGTCAAGTTTCAAAGAGCTAGCGCAAACCGTGTTTTATTTTGAGTTCCAAATACATATATCCCTATAGGAGAAAACAGAGTGAAACCTGAAAATGAAAACGGTTACTGCAAACGAACGGTTTAACCTAGAAGAACGAAATTTGGTGAGCCAAGTGGTTTTGGTGTACTGATCATTACCTGAAAGAATCATCAAGATTGGGTGAAAAAATGTTTGCTGTGATTTCAGGCAACTCGTAGTTTTTTGGAAGCTTGGCAACCCCTTTCCATGAAAGTGATTTTCGCCAGTCTCTGCTTAGGGCTACATCAACATCAAACAAAGCATAGAGAAAGAACTTGAAACTGCTTTATTGTATCAAGTTTCAAAGAGCTAGCACAAACCGTGTTTGATTTAGAGTTCCAAATACATGTATCCCTATAGGAGAAAACAGAGTGAAACCTAAAAATGAAAACGGTTACTGCAAGTGAATGGTGTAACCTAGAAGAACGAAATTTGGTGAGCCAAGTGGTTTTGGTGAACTGATCATTACCTGAATGAATCATCAAGTTTGGGTGAAAAAATGTTTGCTGAGATTTCAGGCAACTCGTAGTTTTTTGGAAGCTTGTCAACCCCTTTGCATTAAAGTGATTTTCGCAAGTCTCTGCTTAGGCCTACATCAACAGCAAACAAAGCATACAGATAGAACTTGAAACTGCTTTATTGTGTCAAGTTTCAAAGAGCTAGCACAAACCGTGTTTGATTTAGAGTTCCAAATACATGTATCCCTATAGGAGAAAACAGAGTGAAACCTAAAAATGAAAACGGTTACTGCAAAAGAACGGTTTAACCTAGAAGAACGAAATTTGGTGAGCCAAGTGGTTTTGGTGTACTGATCATTACCTGAAAGAATCATCAAGATTGGGTGAAAAAATGTTTGCTGTGATTTCAGGCAACTCGTAGTTTTTTGTAAGCTTGGCAACCCCTTTCCATGAAAGTGATTTTCGCCAGTCTCTGCTTAGGTATACATCAACAGCAAACAAATCATAGAGAAAGAACTTGAAACTGCTTTATTGCATCAAGTTTCAAAGAGCTAGCACAAAACGTTTTTGATTTAGAGTTCCAAATACATGTATCCCTATAGGAGAAAACAGAGTGAAACCTAAAAATGAAAACGGTTACTGCAAACGAACGGTTTAACCTAGAAGAACGAAATTTGGTGACCCAAGTGGTTTTGGTGTACTGATCATTACCTGAAAGAATCATCAAGATTGGGAGAAAAAATGTTTGCTGAGATTTCAGGCAACTCGTAGTTTTTTGGAAGCTTGGCAACCCCTTTCCATGAAAGTGATTTTCGCCATTCTCTTCTTAGGGCTACATCAACAGGAAACAAAGCATAGAGATAGAACTTGAAACTGATTTATTGTGTCAAGTTTCAAAGAGCTAGCACAAACCATGTTTGATTTAGAGTTCCAAATACATGTATCCCTATAGGAGAAAACAGAGTGAAACCTAAAAATGAAAACGGTTACTGCAAACGAACGGTTTAACCTAGAAGAACGAAATTTGGTGAGCCAAGTGGTTTTGGTGTACTGATCATTACCTGAAAGAATTATCAAGATTGGGTGAAAATTGTTTGCTGAGATTTCAGGCAACTCGTAGTTTTTTGGAAGCTTGCAACCCCTTTCCATGAAAGTGATTTTCGCCAGTCTCTGCTTAGGGCTACATCAACAGCAAACAAAGCATAGAGATAGAACTTGAAACTTCTTTACTGTGTCAAGTTTCAGAGAGCTAGCACAAACCGTGTTTTATTTAGACTTCCAAATACATGTATCCCTATAGGAGAAAACAGAGTGAAACCTAAAAATGAAAACGGTTACTGCAAAAGAACGGTTTAACCTAGAAGAACGAAATTTGGTGAGCCAAGTGGTTTTGGTGTACTGATCATTACCTGAAAGAATCATCAAGATTGGGTGAAAAAATGTTTGCTGTGATTTCAGGCAACTCATAGTTTTTTGTAAGCTTGGCAACCCCTTTCCATGAAAGTGATTTTCGCCAGTCTCTGCTTAGGTATACATCAACAGCAAACAAAGCATAGAGAAAGAACTTGAAACTGCTTTATTGCATCAAGTTTCAAAGAGCTAGCACAAAACGTTTTTGATTTAGAGTTCCAAATACATGTATCCCTAGAGGAGAAAACAGAGTGAAACCTAAAAATGAAAACGGTTACTGCAAACAAACGGTTTAACCTAGAAGAACGAAATTTGGTGAGCCAAGTGGTTTTGGTGTACTGATCATTACCTGAAAGAATCATCAAGATTGGGAGAAAAAATGTTTGCTGAGATTTCAGGCAACTCGTAGTTTTTTGGAAGCTTGGCAACCCCTTTCCATGAAAGTGATTTTCGCCAGTCTCTTCTTAGGGCTACATCAACAGGAAACAAAGCATAGAGATAGAACTTGAAACTGCTTTATTGTGTCAAGTTTCAAAGAGCTAGCACAAACCGGGTTTGATTTAGAGTTCCAAATACATGTATCCCTATAGGAGAAAACAGAGTGAAACCTAAAAATGAAAACGGTTACTGCAAACGAACGGTTTAACCTAGAAGAACGAAATTTGGTGAGCCAAGTGGTTTTGGTGTACTGATCATTACCTGAAAGAATTATCAAGATTGGGTGAAAATTGTTTGCTGAGATTTCAGGCAACTCGTAGTTTTTTGGAAGCTTGCAACCCCTTTCCATGAAAGTGATTTTCGCCAGTCTCTGCTTAGGGCTACATCAACAGCAAACAAAGCATAGAGATAGAACTTGAAACTTCTTTACTGTGTCAAGTTTCAGAGAGCTAGCACAAACCGTGTTTTATTTAGACTTCCAAATACATGTATCCCTATAGGAGAAAACAGAGTGAAACCTAAAAATGAAAACGGTTACTGCAAAGAACGGTTTAACCTAGAAGAACGAAATTTGGTGAGCCAAGTGGTTTTGGTGTACTGATCATTACCTGAAAGAATCATCAAGATTGGGTGAAAAAATGTTTGCTGTGATTTCAGGCAACTCGTAGTTTTTTGTAAGCTTGGCAACCCTTTCCATGAAAGTGATTTTCGCCAGTCTCTGCTTAGGTATACATCAACAGCAAACAAATCATAGAGAAAGAACTTGAAACTGCTTTATTGCATCAAGTTTCAAAGAGCTAGCACAAAACGTTTTTGATTTAGAGTTCCAAATACATGTATCCCTATAGGAGAAAACAGAGTGAAACCTAAAAATGAAAACGGTTACTGCAAACGAACGGTTTAACCTAGAAGAACGAAATTTGGTGACCCAAGTGGTTTTGGTGTACTGATCATTACCTGAAAGAATCATCAAGATTGGGAGAAAAAATGTTTGCTGAGATTTCAGGCAACTCGTAGTTTTTTGGAAGCTTGGCAACCCCTTTCCATGAAAGTGATTTTCGCCAGTCGCTTCTTAGGGCTACATCAACAGGAAACAAAGCATAGAGATAGAACTTGAAACTGATTTATTGTGTCAAGTTTCAAAGAGCTAGCACAAACCATGTTTGATTTAGAGTTCCAAATACATGTATCCCTATAGGAGAAAACAGAGTGAAACCTAAAAATGAAAACGGTTACTGCAAACGAACGGTTTAACCTAGAAGAACGAAATTTGGTGAGCCAAGTGGTTTTGGTGTACTGATCATTACCTGAAAGAATTATCAAGATTGGGTGAAAATTGTTTGCTGAGATTTCAGGCAACTCGTAGTTTTTTGGAAGCTTGCAACCCCTTTCCATGAAAGTGATTTTCGCCAGTCTCTGCTTAGGGCTACATCAACAGCAAACAAAGCATAGAGATAGAACTTGAAACTTCTTTACTGTGTCAAGTTTCAGAGAGCTAGCACAAACCGTGTTTTATTTAGACTTCCAAATACGTGTATCCCTATAGGAGAAAACAGAGTGAAACCTAAAAATGAAAACGGTTACTGCAAAAGAACGGTTTAACCTAGAAGAACGAAATTTGGTGAGCCAAGTGGTTTTGGGGTACTGATCATTACCTGAAAGAATCATCAAGATTGGGTGAAAAAATGTTTGCTGTGATTTCAGGCAACTCGTAGTTTTTTGGAAGCTTGGCAACCCCTTTCCATGAAAGTGATTTTCGCCAGTCTCTGCTTAGGGCTACATCATCATCAAACAAAGCATAGAGAAAGAACTTGAAACTGCTTTATTGTATCAAGTTTCAAAGAGCTAGCACAAACCGTGTTTGATTTAGAGTTCCAAATACATGTATCCCTATAGGAGAAAACAGAGTGAAACCTAAAAATGAAAACGGTTACTGCAAGTGAATGGTGTAACCTAGAAGAACGAAATTTGGTGAGCCAAGTGGTTGTGGTGAACTGATCATTACCTGAAAGAATCATCAAGTTTGGGTGAAAAAATGTTTGCTGAGATTTCAGGCAACTCGTAGTTTTTTGGAAGCTTGTCAACCCCTTTGCATTAAAGTGATTTTCGCCAGTCTCTTCTTAGGGCTACATCAACAGGAAACAAAGCATAGAGATAGAACTTGAAACTGCTTTATTGTTTCAAGTTTCAAAGAGCTAGCACAAACCGTGTTTGATTTAGAGTTCCAAATACATGTATCCCTATAGGAGAAAACAGAGTGAAACCTAAAAATGAAAACGGTTACTGCAAAAGAACGGTTTAACTTAGAAGAACGAAATTTGGTGAGCCAAGTGGTTTTGGTGTACTGATCATTACCTGAAAGAATCATCAAGATTGGGTGAAAAAATGTTTGCTGTGATTTCAGGCAACTCGTAGATTTTGGAAGCTTGGCAACCCCTTTCCATGAAAGTGATTTTCGCCAGTCTCTGCTTAGGTATACATCAACAGCAAACAAAGCATAGAGAAAGAACTTGAAACTGCTTTATTGCATCAAGTTTCAAAGAGCTAGCACAAAACGTTTTTGATTTAGAGTTCCAAATACATGTATCCCTATAGGAGAAAACAGAGTGAAACCTAAAAATGAAAACGGTTACTGCAAACGAACGGTTTAACCTAGAAGAACGAAATTTGGTGACCCAAGTGGTTTTGGTGTACTGATCATTACCTGAAAGAATCATCAAGATTGGGAGAAAAAATGTTTGCTGAGATTTCAGGCAACTCGTAGTTTTTTGGAAGCTTGGCAACCCCTTTCCATGAAAGTGATTTTCGCCAGTCTCTTCTTAGGGCTACATCAACAGGAAACAAAGCATAGAGATAGAACTTGAAACTGATTTATTGTGTCAAGTTTCAAAGAGCTAGCACAAACCATGTTTGATTTAGAGTTCCAAATACATGTATCCCTATAGGAGAAAACAGAGTGAAACCTAAAAATGAAAACGGTTACTGCAAACGAACGGTTTAACCTAGAAGAACGAAATTTGGTGAGCCAAGTGGTTTTGGTGTACTGATCATTACCTGAAAGAATTATCAAGATTGGGTGAAAATTGTTTGCTGAGATTTCAGGCAACTCGTAGTTTTTTGGAAGCTTGCAACCCCTTTCCATGAAAGTGATTTTCGCCAGTCTCTGCTTAAGTATACATCAACAGCAAACAAAGCATAGAGAAAGAACTTGAAACTGCTTTATTGCATCAAGTTTCAAAGAGCTAGCACAAACCGTGTTTTATTTAGACTTCCAAATACATGTATCCCTATAGGAGAAAACAGAGTGAAACCTAAAAATGAAAACGGTTACTGCAAAAGAACGGTTTAACCTAGAAGAACGAAATTTGGTGAGCCAAGTGGTTTTGGTGTTCTGATCATTACCTGAAAGAATCATCATGATTGGGGGAAAAAATGTTTGCTGAGATTTCAGGCAACTCGTAGTTTTTTGGAAGCTTGTCAACCTTTTTCCATTAAAGTGATTTCGCCAGTCTCTGCTTAGGGCTACATCAACAGCACACAAACCATAGAGGTAGAACTTGAAACTGCTTTATTGTGTCAAGTTTCAAAGAGCTAGCACAAACCGTGTTTGATTTAGAGTTCCAAATACATGTATCCATATAGGAGAAAACAGAGTGAAACCTAAAAATGAAAACAGTTACTGCAAACGAACGGTTTAACCTAGAAGAACGAAATTTGGTGAGCCAAGTGGTTTTGGTGTACTGATCATTACCTGAAAGAATCATCAAGATTGGGTGAAAAAATGTTTGCTGAGATTTCAGGCAACTCGTAGTTTTTTGGAAGCTTGGCAACCCCTTTCCATGAAAGTGATTTTCGCCAGTCTCTGCTTAGGGCTACATCAACAGCAAACAAAGCATAGAGATAGAACTTGAAACTGCTTTATTGTGTCAAGTTTCAAAGAGCTAGCACAAACCGTGTTTGATTTAGAGTTCCAAATACATGTATCCCTATAGGAAAAAACAGAGTGAAAACTTAAAATGAAAACAGTTACTGCAAACGAACGGTTTAACCTAGAAGAACGAAACTTGGTGAGCCAAGTGGTTTTGGTGTACTGATCATTACCTGAAAGAATCATCAAGATGGGGTGAAAAAATGTTTGCTGAGATTTCAGGCAACTCGTAGTTTTTTGGAAGCTTGGCAACCCCTATCCATGAAAGTGATTTTCGCCAGTCTCTGCTTAGGGCTACATCAACAGCAAACAAAGCTTAGAGATAGAACGTGAAACTGCTTTATTGTGTCAAGTTTCAAAGAGCTAGCGCAAACCGTGTTTTATTTTGAGTTCCAAATACATGTATCCCTATAGGAGAAAACAGAGTGAAACCTGAAAATGAAAACGGTTACTGCAAACGAACGGTTTAACCTAGAAGAACGAAATTTGGTGAGCCAAGTGGTTTTGGTGTACTGATCATTACCTGAAAGAATCATCAAGATTGGGTGAAAAAATGTTTGCTGTGATTTCAGGCAACTCGTAGTTTTTTGGAAGCTTGGCAACCCCTTTCCATGAAAGTGATTTTCGCCAGTCTCTGCTTAGGGCTACATCAACATCAAACAAAGCATAGAGAAAGAACTTGAAACTGCTTTATTGTATCAAGTTTCAAAGAGCTAGCACAAACCGTGTTTGATTTAGAGTTCCAAATACATGTATCCCTATAGGAGAAAACAGAGTGAAACCTAAAAATGAAAACGGTTACTGCAAGTGAATGGTGTAACCTAGAAGAACGAAATTTGGTGAGCCAAGTGGTTTTGGTGAACTGATCATTACCTGAAAGAATCATCAAGTTTGGGTGAAAAAATGTTTGCTGAGATTTCAGGCAACTCGTAGTTTTTTGGAAGCTTGTCAACCCCTTTGCATTAAAGTGATTTTCGCAAGTCTCTGCTTAGGCCTACATCAACAGCAAACAAAGCATACAGATAGAACTTGAAACTGCTTTATTGTGTCAAGTTTCAAAGAGCTAGCACAAACCGTGTTTGATTTAGAGTTCCAAATACATGTATC
>NW_027521346.1:0-43596 GCF_052094955.1 Ictidomys tridecemlineatus
CATTTAGAGTACTAAATACATAGTCCCAATAGGAGAAAACAGAGTGAAACCTCAAAATGAAAACGGTTAATGCAAATGAACGGTTTAACCTAGAAGAACGAAATTTGGCGTGCCAAGTGGGATTGGTGTACTGATCATTACCTGAAAGTATCATCAAGATTGGGTGTAAAAGTGTTTGCTGATATTTCAGGAAACTCGTAGTTTTTTGGCAGCTTGGCAACCCCTTTCCATGAAAGTGATTCTCGCCAGTCTCTGCTTAGGGCTACATCAACAGCAAACAAACCATAGAGTTAGAACTTGAAACTGCTTTAGTGTGTCAAGTTTCAAAGAGCTAGCCCAAACCGTGTTTGATTTAGAGTTCCAAATACTTGTGTCCCTATAGGAGAAAACAGAGTTAAACCTCAAAATGAAAACGGTTACTGCAAACGAATGGTTTTACCTAGAAAAACGAAATTTGGCAAGCCAAGTGGGATTGGTGTACTGATCATTACATGAAAGTATCATCAAGATTGGGTGAAAAAGTGTTTGCTGAGATTTCAGGCAACTCGTATTTTTTTGGAAGCTTGGAAAGCCCTCATTATGAAAGTGATTCTCGCCAGTCTCTACTTAGGGCTACATCAACAGCAAAAAACCATAGAGAGAGAACTTGAAACTGCTTTATTGGTCAAGTTTCAAAGAGCTAGCACAAACCGTGTTTGATTTAGAGTTCCAAATACATGTATCCCTATAGGAGAAAACAGAGTGAAACCTCAAAATGAAACCGGTTACAGCCAACGAACGGTTTAACCTAGAAGAACGAAATTTGGCGAGCCAAGTGGGATTGGTGTACTGATCATTACCTGAAAGTATCATCAAGATTGGGTGAAAAAGTGTTTGCTGAGATTTCAGCAAATCGTAGTTTTTTGGAAGCTTGGCAAGCCCTTTTCATGAAAGAGATTCTTGCCAGTCTCTGCTTAGGGCTACATCAACAGCAAACAAACCATAGAGACAGAACTTGAAACTGCTTTATTGTGTCAAGTTTCAAAGAGCTAGCACAAACCGTCTTTGATTTAGAATTCCAAATACATGTATCCCTACAGGAGAAAACAGAGTGAAACCTCAAAATGAAAACGGTGACTGCAAACGAACGGTTTAACATAGAAGAACGAAATTTGGCGAGCCAAGTGGGATTGGTGTACTGATCATTACCTGAAAGTATCATCAAGATTGGGTGAAAAAGTGTTTGCTGAGATTTCAGGCAACTCGTAGTTTTTTGGAAGCTTGGCAACCCCTTTCCATGAAAGTGATTCTCGGCAGTCTGTGCTTAGGGCTACATCAACAGCAAACAAATCATAGAGTTAGAACTTGAAACTGCTTTAGTGTGTCAAGTTTCAAAGAGCTAGCACAAACTGTGTTTGATTTAGAGTTCCAAATACTTGTGTCCCTATAGGAGAAAACAGAGTGAAACCTCAAAATGAAAACGGTTACTGCCAACGAACGGTTTAACCTAGAAGAACGAAATTTGGCGAGCCAAGTGGGATTGGTGTACTGATCATTACCTGAAAGTATCATCAAGATTGGGTGAAAAAGTGTTTGCTGAGATTTCAGGCAACTCGTATTTTTTTGGAAGCTTGGAAAGCCCTCATTATGAAAGTGATTCTCGCCAGTCTCTACTTAGGGCTACATCAACAGCAAACAAACCATAGAGAGAGAACTTGAAACTGCTTTATTGTGTCAAGTTTCAAAGAGCTAGCACAAACCGTGTTTGATTTAGAGTTCCAAATACATGTATTTGTATAGGAGAAAACAGAGTGAAACCTCAAAATGAAAACGTTTACTGCAAACGAACGGTTTAACCAAGAAGAACGAAATTTGGGGAGCCAAGTGGGATTGGTGTACTGATCATTACCTGAAAGTATCATCAAGATTGGGTGAAAAAGTGTTTGCTGAGATTTCAGGCAACTTGTAGTTTTTTGGAAGCTTGGCAACAACTTTCCATGAAAGTGATTCTCGCCAGTCTCTACTTAGGGCTACATCAACAGCAAACAAACCATAGAGTTAGAACTTGAAACTGCTTTAGTGTGTCAAGTTTCAAAGAGCTAGCACAAACTGTGTTTGATTTAGAAATCCAAATACTTGTGTCCCTATAGGAGAAAACAGAGTGAAACCTCAAACGGAAACGGTTACTGCAAACGAACGGTTTAACCTAGAAGAACAAAATTTGGCGAGTCAAGTGGGATTGGTGTACTGATCATTACCTGAAAGTATCATCAAGATTGGGTGAAAAAGTGTTTGATGAGATTTCAGGCAACTCGTAGTTTTTTGGAAGCTTGGAAAGCCCTCTTTATGAAAGTGATTCTCGCCAGTCTCTGCTTAGGGCTACATCAACAGCAAACAAACCAGAGATAGAACTTGAAACTGCTTTATTGTGTTAAGTTTCAAAGAGCTAGCACAAACCGTGTTGGATTTAGAGTTCCAAATACATGTATTTCTATACGAGAAAACAGAGTGAAACCTCAAAATGAAAACGGTTACTGCAAACGAACGGTTTAACCTAGAAGAACGAAATTTGGCGAGCCAAGTGGGATTGGTGTACTGATCATTACCTGAAAGTATCATCAAGATTGGGTAAAAAAGTGTTTGCTGAGATTTCAGGCAACTCATAGTTTTTTGGAAGCTTGGCAACCCCTTTCCATGAAAGTGATTCTCGCTAGTCTCTGCTTAGGGCTACATCAACAGCAAAAAAACCATAGAGATAGAACTTGAAATTGCTTTATTGTGTCAAGTTTCAAAGAGCTAGCACAAACCGTGTTTGATTTAGAGTTCCAGATACATGTATCCCTATCAGAGAAAACAGAGTGAAACCTCAAAATGAAAACGGTTACTGCAAACGAACGTTTTAACCTAGAAGAACGAAATTTGGCGAGCCAAGTGGGATTGGTGTACTGATCATTACCTGAACGTATCATCAACATTGGGTGCAAAAGTGTTTGCTGAGATTTCAGGCAACTCGTAATTTTTTGGAAGCTAGGCAAGCTTTTTCCATGAAACTGATTCTCACCAGTCTCTACTTAGGGCTACATCAACAGCAAACAAACCATAGAGATAGAACTTGAAACTGCTTTATTGTGTCAAGTTTCAAAGAGCTAGTACAAACCGTGTTTGATTTAGAGTTCCAAATACATGTATCCCTATAGGAGAAAACAGAGTAAAACCTGAAAATGAAAACGGTTACTGCAAACGAACGGTTTAACCTAGAAGAACGAAATTTGGCGAGCCAAGTGGGATTGGTGTACTGATCATTACCTGAAAGTATCATCAAGATTGGGTGAAAAAGTGTTTGCTGAGATTTCAGACAACTCGTAGTTTTTTAGAAGCTTGGCAACCCCTTTTCATGAAAGTGATTCTCGCCAGTCTCTGCTTAGGGCTACATCAACAGCAAACAAACCATAGAGATAGAACTTGAAACTGCTTTATTGTGTCAAGTTTCAAAGAGCTAGCACAAACCGTGTTTGATTTAGAGTTTCAAATACATGTATCCTTATAGGAGAAAACAGAGTGAAACCTCAAAATGAAAACCGTTACTGGAAACGAACGCTTTAACCTAGAAGAACGAAATTTGGTGAACCAAGTGGGATTGTTGTACTGATCATTATCTGAAAGTATCATCAAGATTGGGTGAAAAAGTGTTTGCTGAGATTTCAGGCAACTCGCAGTTTTTGGGAAGCTTGGCAACCCTTTTCCATGAATGTGATTCTCGCCAGTCTCTGCTTAGGGCTACATAAACAGCAAAGAAACCATAGAGATAGAACTTGAAACTGCTTTATTGTGTCAAGCTTCAAAGAGCTAGCACAAAACGATTTTATTTAGATTTTGAAATACATGTATCCCTATAGGAGAAAACAGAGTGAAACCTCAAAATTAAAACGGTTACTGCAAACGAACGGTTTAACCTAGAAGAAGAAATTTGGCGAACCAAGTGGGATTGGTGTACTGATGATTACCTGAAAGTATCATCAAGATTGGGTAAAAACGTGTTTGCTGAGATTTCAGGCAACTCGGAGTGTTTTGGAAGCTTGGCAAGCCCTTTCCATGAAAGTGATTCTCGCCAGTCTCTGCTTAGGGCTACATCAACAGCAAACAAACCATAGAGATAGAACTTGAAACTGCTTTATTGTGTCAAGTTTCAAAGAGCTAGCACAAACCGATTTGATATGGAGTTTCAAATACATGTATCCCTATAGGAGAAAACAGAGTGAAACCTCAAAATTAAAACGGTGACTGCAAACGAACGGTTTATCCTAGAAGAATGAAATTTGGCGAGCCAAGTGGGATTGGTGTACTGATCATTACCTGAAAGTATCATCAAGATTGGGTGAAAAAGTGTTTGCTGAGATTTCAGGCAACTCATAGTTTTTTGGAAGCTTGGCAGGCCCTTTCCATGAAAGTGATTCTCGCCAGTCTCTGCTTAGGGCTACATCAACAGCAAACAAACCATAGAGATAGAACTTGAAACTGTTTATTGTGTCAAGTTTAAAAGAGTTAGCACAAACCGTGTTTGATTTAGAGTTCCAAATACATGTATCCTTATAGGAGAAAACAGAGTGAAACCTCAAAATGAAAATGGTTACTGCAAACGAACGGTTTAACCTAGACGAACGAAATTTGGCGAGCCAAGTGGGATTGGTGTACTGATCATTACCTGAAAGTATCATCAAGATTGGGTGAATAAGTGTTTGCTGAGATTTCAGGCAACTCGTAGTTTTTTGGAAGCTTGACAAGCCCTTTCCATGAAAATGATTCTCGCCAGTCTCGGCTAGGGTTACATCAACAGCAAACAAACCATAGAGATAGAACTCGAAACTCCTTTATTGTGTCAAGTTTCAAAGAGCTAATTAAAACTGTGTTTGATTTAGAGTTCCAAATACATGTGTCCCTATAGGAGAAAACAGAGTGAAACCTCAAAATGAAAACGGTTACTGCAAACGAACGCTTTAACCTAGAAGAACGAAATTTGGCGAGCCAAGTGGGATTGGTGTACTGATCATTACCTGAAAGTATCATCAAGATTGGGTGAAAAAGTGTTTGCTGAGATTTGAGGCAACTCGTAGTTTTTTGGAAGCTTGGCAACCCCTTTCCATGAAAGTGATCCTCGCCAGTCTCTGCTTAGGGCTACATCAACAGCAAACAAACCATAGAGATAGAACTTGAAACTGCTTTATTGTGTCAAGTTTCAAAGAGCTAGCAAAAACCGTGTTTGATTTAGAGTTCCAAATACATGTGTCCCCATAGGAGAAAACAGAGTGAAACCTCAAAATGAAAACGGTTACTGCAAACGAACGGTTTAATCTAGAAGAACAAAATTTGGCGAGCCAAGTGGGATTGGTGTACTGATCATTAACTGAAAGTATTATCAATATTGGGTGAAAAAGTGTTTGCTGAGATTTCAGGCAACTCGTAGTTTTTTGAAAGCTTGGCAAGCCCTTTTAATGAAAGTGATTCTCGGCAGTCTCTGCTTAGGGCTACATCAACAGCAAACAAACCATAGAGATAGAACTTGAAACTGCTTTATTGTGTCAAGTTTCAAAGAGCTAGCACAAACCGTGTTTGATTTAGAGTTCCAAATACATGTATCCCTGTAGGAGAAAAGAGAGTGAAACCTCAAAATGAAAACGGTTACTGCAAACGAACGGTTTAACCTAGAAGAACGAAATTTTTCGAGCCAAGTGGGATTGGTGTACTGATCATTACCTGAAAGTATCATCAAGATTGGGTGAAAAAGTGTTTGCTGAGATTTGAGGCAACTCGTAGTTTTTTGGAAGCTTGGCAACCCCTTTCCATGAAAGTGATCCTCGCCAGTCTCTGCTTAGGGCTACATCAACAGCAAACAAACCATAGAGTTAGAACTTGAAACTGCTTTAGTGTGTCAAGTTTCAAAGAGCTAGCCCAAACAGTGTTTGATTTAGAGTTCCAAATACTTGTGTCCCTATAGGAGAAAACAGAGTGAAACCTCAAAATGAAAACGGTTACTGCAAACGAACGGTTTAACCTAGAAGAACGAAATTTGGTGAGCCAAGTGGGATTGGTGTACTGATCATTACATGAAAGTATCATCAAGATTGGGTGAAAAAGTGTTTGCTGAGATTTCAGGCAACTCGTATTTTTTTGGAAGCTTGGAAAGCCCTCATTATGAAAGTGATTCTCGCCAGTCTCTACTTAGGGCTACATCAACAGCAAAAAACCATAGAGAGAGAACTTGAAACTGCTTTATTGGTCAAGTTTCAAAGAGCTAGCACAAACCGTGTTTGATTTAGAGTTCCAAATACATGTATCCCTATAGGAGAAAACAGAGTGAAACCTCAAAATGAAACCGGTTACAGCCAACGAACGGTTTAACCTAGAAGAACGAAATTTGGCGAGCCAAGTGGGATTGGTGTACTGATCATTACCTGAAAGTATCATCAAGATTGGGTGAAAAAGTGTTTGCTGAGATTTCAGGCAACTCGTAGTTTTTTGGAAGTTTGGCAGGCCCTTTCCATGAAAGTGATTCTCGCGAGTCTCTGCTTAGGGCTACATCAACAGCAAACAAACCATAGTGATAGAACTTGAAACTGCTTTATTGTGTCAAGTTTCAAAGAGCTAGCACAAACCGTGTTTCAATTAGAGTTCTAAATACATGTGTCCCCATAGGAGAAAACAGAGTGAAACCTCAAAATGAAAACGGTTACTGCTAACGAACGGTTTAACCTAGAAGAACGAAATTTGGCGAGCCAAGTGGGATTGGTGTACTGATCATTACCTGAAAGTATCATTCAAGATTGGGTGAAAATTTGTTTGATGAGATTTCAGGCAACTCGTAGTTTTTTGGAAGCTTGTCAAGCCCTCTCCATGAAAGTGATTCTCGCCAGTCTCTGCTTACTGCTACATCAACAGCAAACAAACCATAGAGATAGAATTTGAAACTGCTTTATTGTGTCAAGTTTCAAAGAGCTAGCAAAAACCATGTTTGATTTAGAGTTCCAAATACATATATGCCTATAGGAGAAAACAGAGTGAAACCTAAAAATGAAAACGGTTACTGCAAACAAACGGTTTAACCTAAAACAACGAAATTTTTCGAGCCAAGTGGGATTGGTGTACTGATCATTACCTGAAAGTATCATCAAGATTGGGTGAAAAAGTGTTTGCTGAGATTTCAGGCAACTCATAGTTTTTTGGAAGCTTCGCAACCCCTTTCCATGAAATTGATTCTCGCCAGTCTCTGCTTAGGGCTACATCAACAGCCAACAAACCATAGTGATAGAACTTGAAACTGCTTTATTGTGTCAAGTTTCAAAGAGCTAGCACAAACCGTGTTTCATTTAGAGTACTAAATACATGTGTCCCAATAGGAGAAAACAGAGTGAAACCTCAAAATGAAAACGGTTAATGCAAATGAACGGTTTAACCTAGAAGAACGAAATTTGGCGTGCCAAGTGGGATTGGTGTACTGATCATTACCTGAAAGTATCATCAAGATTGGGTGTAAAAGTGTTTGCTGATATTTCAGGAAACTCGTAGTTTTTTGGCAGCTTGGCAACCCCTTTCCATGAAAGTGATTCTCGCCAGTCTCTGCTTAGGGCTACATCAACAGCAAACAAACCATAGAGTTAGAACTTGAAACTGCTTTAGTGTGTCAAGTTTCAAAGAGCTAGCCCAAACCGTGTTTGATTTAGAGTTCCAAATACTTGTGTCCCTATAGGAGAAAACAGAGTTAAACCTCAAAATGAAAACGGTTACTGCAAACGAATGGTTTAACCTAGAAAAACGAAATTTGGCAAGCCAAGTGGGATTGGTGTACTGATCATTACATGAAAGTATCATCAAGATTGGGTGAAAAAGTGTTTGCTGAGATTTCAGGCAACTCGTAGTTTTTTGGAAGCTTGGAAAGCCCTCTTTATGAAAGTGATTCTCGCCAGTCTCTGCTTAGGGCTACATCAACAGCAAACAAACCATAGAGATAGAACTTGAAACTGCTTTATTGTGTCAAGTTTCAAAGAGCTAGCTCAAACCGTGTTTGATTTAGAGTTCCAAATACATGTATTTCTATAGGAGAAAAGAGAGTGAAACCTCAAAATGAAAACGGTTACAGCAAACGAACGGTTTAACCTAGAAGAACGAAATTTGGTGAGCCAAGTGGGATTGGTGTACTGATCATTACCTGAAAGTATCATCATGATTGGGTGAAAAAGTGTTTGCTGAGGTTTAGGCAAGTCGTTTTTTTGGAAGCTTGGCAACCCCTTTCAATGAAAGTGATTCTCGCCAGTCTCTGCTTAGGGCTACATCAACAGCAAACAAACCATAGAGATAGAACTTGAAACTGCTTTATTGTGTCAAGTTTCAAAGAGCTAGCTCAAACCGTGTTTGATTTAGAGTTCCAAATACATGTATTTCTATAGGAGAAAAGAGAGTGAAACCTCAAAATGAAAACGGTTACGGCAAACGAACGGTTTAACCTAGAAGAACGAAATTTGGTGAGCCAAGTGGGATTGGTGTACTGATCATTACCTGAAAGTATAATCATGAGTGGGTGAAAAAGTGTTTGCTGAGGTTTAGGCAAGTCGTTTTTTTGGAAGCTTGGCAACCCCTTTCAATGGAAGTGATTCTCGCCAGTCTCTGCTTAGGGCTATATCAACAGCAAACAAACCATAGAGATAGAACTTGAACCTGGTTTATTGTGTCAAGTTTGAAAGAGCTAGCACAAACCGTGTTTGATTTAGAGTTCCAAATACATGTATCCCTATAGGAGAAAAGAGTGAAACCTCAAAATGAAAACGGTTACTGCAAACGAAAAGTTTAACCTAGAAGAACGAAATTTGGCGAGCCAAGTGGGATTGGTGTACTGATCATTACCTGAAAGTATCATCAAGATTGGGTGAAAAAGTGTTTGCTGAGATTTCAGGCAACTCATAGTTTTTTGGAAGCTTGGCAACCCCTTTCCATGAAAGTGATTCTCGCTAGTCTCTGCTTAGGGCTACATCAACAGCAAACAAACCATAGAGATAGAACTTGAAATTGCTTTATTGTGTCAAGTTTCAAAGAGCTAGCACAAACCGTGTTTGATTTAGAGTTCCAGATACATGTATCCCTATCGGAGAAAACAGAGTGAAACGTCAAAATGAAAACGGTTACTGCAAACGAACGTTTTAACCTAGAAGAACGAAATTTGGCGAGCCAAGTGGGATTGGTGTACTGATCATTACCTGAACGTATCATCAACATTGGGTGCAAAAGTGTTTGCTGAGATTTCAGGCAACTCGTAATTTTTTGGAAGCTAGGCAAGCTTTTTCCATGAAACTTATTCTCACCAGTCTCTACTTAGGGCTACATCAACAGCAAACAAACCATAGAGATAGAACTTGAAACTGCTTTATTGTGTCAAGTTTCAAAGAGCTAGTACAAACCGTGTTTGATTTAGAGTTCCAAATACATGTATCCCTATAGGAGAAAACAGAGTGAAACCTGAAAATGAAAATGGTTACTGCAAACGAACGGTTTAACCTAGAAGAACGAAATTTGGCGAGCCAAGTGGGATTGGTGTACTGATCATTACCTGAAAGTATCATCAAGATTGGGTGAAAAAGTGTTTGCTGAGATTTCAGACAACTCGTAGTTTTTTGGAAGCTTGGAAAGCCCTCTTTATGAAAGTGATTCTCGCCAGTCTCTGCTTAGGGCTACATCAACAGCAAACAAACCATAGAGATAGAACTTGAAACTGCTTTATTGTGTCAAGTTTCAAAGAGCTAGCTCAAACCGTGTTTGATTTAGAGTTCCAAATACATGTATTTCTATAGGAGAAAAGAGAGTGAAACCTCAAAATGAAAACGGTTACAGCAAACGAACGGTTTAACCTAGAAGAACGAAATTTGGTGAGCCAAGTGGGATTGGTGTACTGATCATTACCTGAAAGTATCATCATGATTGGGTGAAAAAGTGTTTGCTGAGGTTTAGGCAAGTCGTTTTTTTGGAAGCTTGGCAACCCCTTTCAATGAAAGTGATTCTCGCCAGTCTCTGCTTAGGGCTACATCAACAGCAAACAAACCATAGAGATAGAACTTGAAACTGCTTTATTGTGTCAAGTTTCAAAGAGCTAGCTCAAACCGTGTTTGATTTAGAGTTCCAAATACATGTATTTCTATAGGAGAAAAGAGAGTGAAACCTCAAAATGAAAACGGTTACGGCAAACGAACGGTTTAACCTAGAAGAACGAAATTTGGTGAGCCAAGTGGGATTGGTGTACTGATCATTACCTGAAAGTATAATCATGAGTGGGTGAAAAAGTGTTTGCTGAGGTTTAGGCAAGTCGTTTTTTTGGAAGCTTGGCAACCCCTTTCAATGAAAGTGATTCTCGCCAGTCTCTGCTTAGGGCTATATCAACAGCAAACAAACCATAGAGATAGAACTTGAACCTGGTTTATTGTGTCAAGTTTGAAAGAGCTAGCACAAACCGTGTTTGATTTAGAGTTCCAAATACATGTATCCCTATAGGAGAAAAGAGTGAAACCTCAAAATGAAAACGGTTACTGCAAACGAAAAGTTTAACCTAGAAGAACGAAATTTGGCGAGCCAAGTGGGATTGGTGTACTGATCATTACCTGAAAGTATCATCAAGATTGGGTGAAAAAGTGTTTGCTGAGATTTCAGGCAACTCATAGTTTTTTGGAAGCTTGGCAACCCCTTTCCATGAAAGTGATTCTCGCTAGTCTCTGCTTAGGGCTACATCAACAGCAAACAAACCATAGAGATAGAACTTGAAATTGCTTTATTGTGTCAAGTTTCAAAGAGCTAGCACAAACCGTGTTTGATTTAGAGTTCCAGATACATGTATCCCTATCGGAGAAAACAGAGTGAAACGTCAAAATGAAAACGGTTACTGCAAACGAACGTTTTAACCTAGAAGAACGAAATTTGGCGAGCCAAGTGGGATTGGTGTACTGATCATTACCTGAACGTATCATCAACATTGGGTGCAAAAGTGTTTGCTGAGATTTCAGGCAACTCGTAATTATTTGGAAGCTAGGCAAGCTTTTTCCATGAAACTTATTCTCACCAGTCTCTACTTAGGGCTACATCAACAGCAAACAAACCATAGAGATAGAACTTGAAACTGCTTTATTGTGTCAAGTTTCAAAGAGCTAGTACAAACCGTGTTTGATTTAGAGTTCCAAATACATGTATCCCTATAGGAGAAAACAGAGTGAAACCTGAAAATGAAAATGGTTACTGCAAACGAATGGTTTAACCTAGAAGAACGAAATTTGGCGAGCCAAGTGGGATTGGTGTACTGATCATTACCTGAAAGTATCATCAAGATTGGGTGAAAAAGTGTTTGCTGAGATTTCAGACAACTCGTAGTTTTTTAGAAGCTTGGCAACCCCTTTTCATGAAAGTGATTCTCGCCAGTCTCTGCTTAGGGCTACATCAACAGCAAACAAACCATAGAGATAGAACTTGAAACTGCTTTATTGTGTCAAGTTTCAAAGAGCTAGCACAAACCGTGTTTGATTTAGAGTTTCAAATACATGTATCCTTATAGGAGAAAACAGAGTGAAACCTCAAAATGAAAACCGTTACTGGAAACGAATGCTTTAACCTAGAAGAACGAAATTTGGTGAACCAAGTGGGATTGTTGTACTGATCATTATCTGAAAGTATCATCAAGATTGGGTGAAAAAGTGTTTGCTGAGATTTCAGGCAACTCGTAGTTTTTGGGAAGCTTGGCAACCCTTTTCCATGAATGTGATTCTCGCCAGTCTCTGCTTAGGGCTACATCAACAGCAAACAAACCATAGAGATAGAACTTGAAACTGCTTTATTGTGTCAAGCTTCAAAGAGCTAGCACAAAACGATTTTATTTAGATTTTGAAATACATGTATCCCTATAGGAGAAAAGAGAGTGAAACCTCAAAATTAAAACGGTTACTGCAAACGAACCGTTTAACCTAGAAGAAGAAATATGGCGAACCAAGTGGGATTGGTGTACTGATGATTACCTGAAAGTATCATCAAGATTGGGTAAAAACGTGTTTGCTGAGATTTCAGGCAACTCGTAGTGTTTTGGAAGTTTGGCAAGCCCTTTCCATGAAAGTGATTCTCGCCAGTCTCTGCTTAGGGCTACATCAACAGCAAACAAACCATAGAGATAGAACTTGAAACTGCTTTATTGTGTCAAGTTTCAAAGAGCTAGCACAAACCGATTTGATATGGAGTTTCAAATACATGTATCCCTATAGGAGAAAACAGAGTGAAACCTCAAAATTAAAACGGTGACTGCAAACGAACGGTTTATCCTAGAAGAATGAAATTTGGCGAGCCAAGTGGGATTGGTGTACTGATCATTACCTGAAAGTATCATCAAGATTGGGTGAATAAGTGTTTGCTGAGATTTCAGGCAACTCGTAGTTTTTTGGAAGCTTGACAAGCCCTTTCCATGAAAATGATTCTCGCCAGTCTCGGCTAGGGTTACATCAACAGCAAACAAACCATAGAGATAGAACTTGAAACTCCTTTATTGTGTCAAGTTTCAAAGAGCTAATTAAAACTGTGTTTGATTTAGAGTTCCAAATACATGTGTCCCTATAGGAGAAAACAGAGTGAAACCTCAAAATGAAAACGGTTACTGCCAACGAACGCTTTAACCTAGAAGAACGAAATTTGGCGAGCCAAGTGGGATTGGTGTACTGATCAGTACCTGAAAGTATCATCAAGATTGGGTGAAAAAGTGTTTGCTGAGATTTGAGGCAACTCGTAGTTTTTTGGAAGCTTGGAAACCCCTTTCCATGAAAGTGATCCTCGCCAGTCTCTGCTTAGGGCTACATCAACAGCAAACAAACCATAGAGATAGAACTTGAAACTGCTTTATTGTGTCAAGTTTCAAAGAGCTAGCAAAAACCGTGTTTGATTTAGAGTTCCAAATACATGTGTCCCCATAGGAGAAAACAGAGTGAAACCTCAAAATGAAAACGGTTACTGCAAACGAACGGTTTAATCTAGAAGAACAAAATTTGGCAAGCCAAGTGGGATTGGTGTACTGATCATTAACTGAAAGTATTATCAAGATTGGGTGAAAAAGTGTTTGCTGAGATTTCAGGCAACTCGTAGTTTTTTGAAAGCTTGGCAAGCCCTTTTAATGAAAGTGATTCTCGGCAGTCTCTGCTTAGGGCTACATCAACAGCAAACAAACCATAGAGATAGAACTTGAAACTGCTTTATTGTGTCAAGTTTCAAAGAGCTAGCACAAACTGTGTTTGATTTAGAGTTCCAAATACTTGTGTCCCTATAGGAGAAAACAGAGTGAAACCTCAAAATGAAAACGGTTACTGCAAACGAACGTTTTAACATAGAAGAACGAAATTTGGCGAGCCAAGTGGGATTGGTGTACTGATCATTACCTGAAAGTATCATCAAGATTGGGTGAAAAAGTGTTTGCTGAGATTTCAGGCAACTCGTAGTTTTTTGGAAGCTTGGAAAGCCCTCTTTATGAAAGTGATTCTCGCCAGTCTCTGCTTAGGGCTACATCAACAGCAAACAAACCATAGAGATAGAACTTGAAACTGCTTTTTTGTGTCAAGTCTCAAAGAGCTAGCACAAACCGTGTTTGATTTAGAGTTCCAAATACATGTACTTTCATAGGAGAAAACAGAGGGAAACCTCAAAATGAAAACGGTTACTGCAAACGAATGGTTTAACCTAGACGAACGAAATTTGGCGAGACAAGTGGGATTGGTGTACTGATCATTACCTGAAAGTATCATCAAGATTGGGTGAAAAAGTGTTTGCTGAGATTTCAGGCAACTCGTAGTTTTTTGGAAGCTTGGCAAGCCCTTTCCAGGAAAGTGATTCTCGCCAGTCTCTGCTTAGGGCTACATCAACAGCAAACAAACCATAGTGATAGAACTTGAAACTGCTTTATTGGGTCAAGTTTCCAAGAGCTAGCACAAACCATGTATGATTTAGAGTTCCAAATACATGTGTCCCCATAGGAGAAAACAGAGTGAAACCTCAAAAAGAAAACGGTTACTGGAAACGAACGGTTTAACCTAGAAGAACGAAATTTGGCGAGCCAATTGGGATTGGTGTACTGATCATTACTTGAAAGTATCATCAAGATTGGGTGAAAAAGTGTTTGCTGAGATTTCAGGCAACTCGTAGTTTTTTGGAAGCTTGGCAACCCCTTTCCATGAAAGTGATTCTCGCCAGTCTCTGCTTAGGGCTACATCAACAGCAAACAAACCATAGAGATAGAACTTGAAACTGCTTTAAGGTGTCAAGTTTCAAAGAGCTAGCACAAATCGTGTTTGATTTAGAGTTCCAAATACATGTATCCCCATAGGAGAAAACAGAGTGAAACCTCAAAATTTAAACGGTTACTAAAAAAGGAACCGTTTAACCTAGAAGATCGAAATTTGGCGAGCCAAGTGGGATTGGTGTACTGATCATTACCTGAAAGTATCATCAAGATTGGGTGAAAAAGTGTTTGCTGAGATTTCAGGCAACTCGTAGTTTTTTTGGAAGCTTGGCAAGCACTCTCCATGAAAGTGATTCTCGCCAGTCTCTGCTTAGGGCTACATCAACAGCAAGCAAACCATAGAGATAGAACTTGAAACTGCTTTATTGTGTCAAGTTTCAAAGAGCTAGCACAAACCGTGTTTGATTTAGAGTTCCAAACACATGTATCCCTGTAGGAGAAACAGAGGGAAACCTCAAAATGAAAACAGTTACTGCAAATGAACGGTTTAACCTAGAAGAACTAAATTTGGCCAGCCAAGTGGGATTGGTGTACTGATCATTACCTGAAAGTATCTTCAAGATTGGGTGAAAAAGGGTTTACTGAGATTTCAGGCAACTCGTAGATTTTGGAAGCTTTGCAACCCCTTTCCATGAAAGTGATTCTCGCCAGTCTCTTCTTAGGGCTACATCAACAGCAAACAAACCATAGAGTTAGAGCTTGAAACTGCTTTAGTGTGTCAAGTTTCAAAGAGCTAGCAAAAACTGTATTTGATTTAGAGTTCCAAATACTTGTGTCCCAATAGGAGAAAACAGAGTGAAACCTCACAATGAAAACGGTTACTGCAAACGAACGGTTTAACCTAGAAGAACGAAATTTGGCTAGCCAAGTGGGATTGGTGTACTGATCATTACCTGAAAGTATCTTCAAGATTGGGTGAAAAAGTGTTTGCTGAGATTTCAGGCAACTCGTAGTTTTTTGGCAGCTTGGAAAGCCCTCTTTATGAAAGTGTTTTTCGCCAGTCTCTGCTTATGGCTACATCAACAGCAAACAAACCATAGAGATAGAACTTGAAACTGCTTTATTGTGTCAAGTTTCAAAGAACTAGCACAAACCGTGTTTGATTTAGATTCCAAATACATGTATTTCTATAGGAGAAAACAGAGTAAAACCTCAAAATGAAAACGGTTACTGCAAACGAACGGTTTAACCTAGAAGAACGAAATTTGGCGAGCCAAGTGGGATTGGTGTACTGATCATTACCTGAAAGTATCATAAAGATTGGGTGAAAAAGTGTTTGCTGAGATTTCAGGCAACTCGTAGTTTTTTGGAAGCTTGGCAAGCCCTTTCCATGAAAGTGATTCTCGCCAGTCTCTGCTTAGGGCTACATCAACAGCAAACAAATGATAGAGATAGAACTTGAAACTGCTTTATTGTGTCAAGTTTCAAAGAGCTAGCACAAACCGTGTTTGATTTAGAGTTCCAAATACATGTATCCCAATAGGAGAAAACAGAGTGAAACCTCAAAATGTAAACGGTTACTGCAAACGAACGGTTTAACCTAGAAGAATGAAATTTGGCGAACCAAGTGGGATTATTGTACTGACCATTACCTGAAAGTATCATCAAGATTGGGTGAAAAAGTGTTTGCTGAGATTTCAGGCAACTCGTAGATTTTGGAAGCTTGGCAAGCCCTTTCCATGAAAGTGATTCTCGCCAGTCTCTTCTTAGGGCTACATCAACAGCAAACAAACCATAGAGTTAGAACTTGAAACTGCTTTAGTGTGTCAAGTTTCAAAGAGCTAGCACAAACTGTGTTTGATTTAGAGTTCCAAATACTTGTGTCCCTATAGGAGAAAACAGAGTGAAACCTCAAAATGAAAACGGTTACTGCAAACGAACGGTTTAACCTAGAAGAACGAAATTTGGCGAGCCAAGTGGGATTGGTGTACTGATCATTACCTGAAAGTATCATCAAGATTGGGTGAAAAAGTGTTTGCTGAGATTTCAGGCAACTCGTAGTTTTTTGGAAGCTTGGAAAGCCCTCTTTATGAAAGTGATTCTCGCCAGTCTCTGCTTAGGGCTACATCAACAGCAAACAAACCATAGAGATAGAACTTGAAATTGCTTTAGGGTGTCAAGTTTCAAAGAGCTAGCACAAATCGTGTTTGATTTAGAGTTCCAAATACATGTATCCCCATAGGAGAAAACAGAGTGAAACCTCAAAATGAAAACGGTTACTGAAAACGAACGGTTTAATCTAGAAGAACGAAATTTGGCAAGCCAAGTGGGATTGGTGTACTGATCATTACGTGAAAGTATCATCAAGATTGGGTGAAAAAGTGTTTGCTGAGATTTCAGGCAACTCGTAGTTTTTTTGGAAGCTTGGCAAGCACTCTCCATGAAAGTGATTCTCGCCAGTCTCTGCTTAGGGCTACATCAACAGCAAGCAAACCATAGAGATATAACTTGAAACTGCTTTATTGTGTCAAGATTCAAAGAGCTAGCACAAACCGTGTTTGATTTAGAGTTCCAAACACATGTATGCCTGTAGGAGAAACAGAGTGAAACCTCAAAATGAAAATGGTTACTGCAAATGAACGGTTTAACCTAGAAGAACGAAATTTGGCGAGCCAAGTGGGATTGGTGTACTGATCATTACCTGAAAGTATCATCAAGATTGGGTGAAAAAGTGTTTTCTGAGATTTCAGGCAACTCGTAATTTTTTGGAAGCTTGGCAAGCCTTTTCGATGAAAGTGATTCTCGCCAGTCTCTTCTTAGGGCTACATCAACAGCAAACAAACCATCGAGATAGAACTTGAAACTCCTTTATTGTGTCAAGTTTCAAAGAGCTAATACAAACCGTGTTTGATTTAGAGTTCCAAATACATGTGTCCCTATAGGAGAAAACAGAGTGAAACCTCAAAATGAAAACGGTTACTGCAAACGAACGGTTTAACCTAGAAGAACGGAATTTGGCGAGCCAAGTGGGATTGGTGTACTGATCATTACCTGAAAGTATCATCAAGATTGGGTGAAAAAGTGTTTGCTGAGATTTCAGGAAACTCGTAGTTTTTTGGAAGCTTGGCGAGCCGTTTCAATGAAAGTGATTCTCGCCAGTCTCTGCTTAGGGCTACATCAACAGCAAACAAACCATACAGATGGAACTTGAAACTGCTTTATTGTGTCAAGTTTCAAAGAGCTAGCACAAACCGTGTTTGATTTAGAGTTCCAAATACATGTATTTCTATAGGAGTAAACAGAGTGAAACCTCAAAATGAAAACGGTTACTGCAAACGAACGGTTAAACCTAGAAGAACGAAATTTGGCGAGCCAAGTGGGATTGGTTTACTGATCATTACCTGAAAGTATCATCAAGATTGGGTGAAGAAGTGTTTGCTGAGATTTCAGGAAACTCGTAGTTTTTTGTTAGCTTGGCAGGCCCTTTCCATGAAAGTGATTCTCGCCAGTCTCTGCTTAGGGCTAGATCAACAGCAAACAAACCATAGAGATAGAACTTGAATCTGCTTTACTGTGTCAAGTTTCAAAGAGCGAGTACAAACCGTGTTTGATTTAGAGTTCCAAATACATGTATCCCTATAGAAGAAAACAGAGTTAAACCTCAAAATGAAAACGGTTACTGCAAACGAACAGTTTTACCTAGAAGAACGAAATTTGGCGAGCCAAGTGGGATTGGTGTACTGATCATTACCTGAAAGTATTATCAAGTTTGAATGAAAAAGTGTTTGCTGAGATTTCAGGCAACTCGTAGGTTTTTGGAAGCTTGGCAAGCCCTCTCCATGAAAGTTATTCTCGCCAGTCTCTGCTTAGGGCTACATCAACAGCAAACAAACCATAGAGATAGAACTTGAAACTGCTTTATTGTGTCAAGTTTCAAAGAGCTAGCACAAACCGTGTTTGATTTAGAGTTCCAAATACTTGTATACCTGTAGGGAAAACAGAGTGAAAACTCAAAATGAAAACGGTTACTTCAAAAGAACGGTTTAACCTAGAAGAACGAAATTTTTCAAGCCAAGTGGGATTGGTGTACTGATCATTACCTGAAAGTATCATCAAGATTGGGTGAAAAAGTGTTTGATGAGATTTCAGGCAACTCGTAGTTTTTTGGAAGCTTGGCTTGCCCTTTCCATGAAAGTGATTCTTGCCAGTCTCTGCTTAGGGCTACATCAACAGAAAACAAACCATAGAGATGGAACTTGAAACTGCTTTATTGTGTCAAGTTTCAAAGAGCTAGCACAAACCGTGTTTGATTTAGAGTTCCAAATACTTGTATCCCTGTAGGGAAAACATATTGAAACCTCAAAATAAAAACGGTTACTTCAAACGAACAGTTTAACCTAGAAGAACGAATTTTTTCGAGCCAAGTGGGATTGGTGTACTGATCATTACCTGAAAGTATCATAAAGATTGGGTGAAAAAGTGTTTGATGAGATTTCAGGCAACTCGTAGTTTTTTGGAAGCTTGGCAAGCCCTTTCCATGAAAGTGATTCTCGCCAGTCTCTGCTTAGGGCTACATCAACAGCAAACAAACCATAGTGATAGAACTTGAAACTGCTTTATTGTGTCATGTTTCAAAGAGCTAGCACAAACCGTGTTTGATTTAGAGTTCCAAATACATGTGTCCCCATAGGAGAAAACAGAGTGAAAATTCAAAAAGAAAACGGTTACTGCAAACGAATGGTTTAACCTAGAAGAACGAAATCTGGCGAGTCAGGTGGGATTGGTGTACTGATCATTACCTGAAAGTATCATCAATTTGGGTAAAAAAGTGTTTGCTGAGATTTCAGGCAACTCGTAGGTTTTTGGAAGCTTGGCATGCCCTCTCCATGAAAGTGATTCTCGCCAGTCTCTGCTTAGGGCTACAGCAACAGAAAACAAACCATAGAGGTAGAACTTGAAACTGCTTTATTGTGTCAAGTTTCAAAGAGCTAGCAAAAACCGTGTTTGATTTAGAGTTCCAAGTACATGTATCCCTGTAGGAGAAAACAGAGTGAAACCTCAAAATGAAACCGGTTACTGCAAACGAACGGTTTAACCTAGAAGAACGAAATTTTTCGAGCCAAGTGGAATTGGTGTACTGATCATTACCTGAAATTATCATCAAGATTGGGTGAAAAAGTGTTTGCTTAGATTTCAGGCAACTCGTATTTTTGTGGAAGCCTGACAACCCCTTTCCATGAAAGTGATTCTCGCCAGTCTCTGCTTAGGGCTACATCACCAGCAAAGAAACCATAGAGATAGAACTTGAAACTGCTTTAGTGTGTGAAGTTTCAAAGAGCTAGCACAAACCATGTTTGATTTAGAGTTCCAAATACATGTATCCCTATAGGAAAAAACAGAGTGAAACCTGAAAATTAAAACGGTTACTGCAAACGAACGGTTTAACCTAGAAGAAAGAAATTTGGCGAGCCAAGTGGGATTGGTGTACTGATCATTACCTGTAAGTTTCATCAAGGTTGGGTGAAAAAGTGTTTGCTGAGATTTTAGCAACTCGTAGGTATTTGGAAGCTTGGCAACCCATTTCCATGAAAGTGATTCTCACCAGTCTCTGCTTAGGGCTATATCAACAGAAAACAAACCATAGTGATAGAACTTGAAACTGCTTTATTGTGTCAAGTTTCAAAGAGCTAGCACAAACCGTGTTTGATTTAGAGTTCCAAATACATGTGTCCCCATAGGAGAAAACAGAGTGAAACCTCAAAATGAAAACAGTTACTGCAAACGAATGGTTTAACCTAGAAGAACGAAATTTGGCGAGCCAAGTGGGATTGGTGTACTGATCATTACCTGAAAGTATCATCAAGGTTGGGTGAAAAAGTGTTTGCTGAGATTTCAGGCAACTCGTAGGGTTTTGGAAGCTTGGCAAGCCCTCTCCATGAAAGTGATTCTCGCCAGTCTCTGCTTAGGGCTACATCAACAGAAAACAAACCATAGAGATAGAACTTGAAACTGCTTTATTGTGTCAAGTTTCAAAGAGCTAGCACAAACCGTGTTTGATTTAGAGTTCCAAGTACATGTATCCCTGTAGGAGAAAACAGAGTGAAACCTGAAAATGAAAACGGTTACTGCAAACGAACGGTTTAACCTAGAAGAAAGAAATTTGGCGAGCCAAGTGGGATTGGTGTACTGATCATTACCTGAAAGTATCATCAAGATTGGGTGAAAAAGTGTTTGCTGAGATTTCATGCATCTCCAAGTTTTTTGGAAGCTTGGCAACCCCTTTCCATGAAAGTGAATCTCACCAGTCTCTGCTTAGGGCTACATCAACAGCAAACAAACCATAGAGATAGAACTTGAGACTGCTTTAGTGTGTCAAGTTTCAAAAAGCGAGCACAAACCGTGTTTGATTTAGAGTTCCAAATACATGTGTCCCCATAGGAGAAAACAGAGTGAAACCTCAAAATGAAAACGGTTACTGCAAACGAATGGTTTAACCTAGAAGAACGAAATTTGGCGAGCCACGTGGGATTGGTGTACTGATCTTTACCTGAAAGTATCATCAAGGTTGGGTGAAGAAGTGTTTGCTGAGATTTCAGGAAACTCGTAGTTTTTTGTTAGCTTGGCAGGCCCTTTCCATGAAAGTGATTCTCGCCAGTCTCTGCTTAGGGCTACATCAACAGCAAACAAACCATAGAGATAGAACTTGAATCTGATTTACTGTGTCAAGTTTCAAAGAGCGAGTACAAACCGTGTTTGATTTAGAGTTCCAAATACATGTATCCCTATAGAAGAAAACAGAGTTAAACCTCAAAATGAAAACGGTTACTGCAAACGAACGGTTTTACCTAGAAGAACGAAATTTGGCGAGCCAAGTGGGATTGGTGTACTGATCATTACCTGAAAGTATTATCAAGTTTGAATGAAAAAGTGTTTGCTGAGATTTCAGGCAACTCGTAGGTTTTTGGAAGCTTGGCAAGCCCTCTCCATGAAAGTTATTCTCGCCAGTCTCTGCTTAGGGCTACATCAACAGCAAACAAACCATAGAGATAGAACTTGAAACTGCTTTATTGTGTCAAGTTTCAAAGAGCTAGCACAAACCGTGTTTGATTTAGAGTTCCAAATACTTGTATACCTGTAGGGAAAACAGAGTGAAAACTCAAAATGAAAACGGTTACTTCAAAAGAACGGTTTAACCTAGAAGAACGAAATTTTTCAAGCCAAGTGGGATTGGTGTACTGATCATTACCTGAAAGTATCATCAAGATTGGGTGAAAAAGTGTTTGATGAGATTTCAGGCAACTCGTAGTTTTTTGGAAGCTTGGCTTGCCCTTTCCATGAAAGTGATTCTTGCCAGTCTCTGCTTAGGGCTACATCAACAGAAAACAAACCATAGAGATGGAACTTGAAACTGCTTTATTGTGTCAAGTTTCAAAGAGCTAGCACAAGCCGTGTTTGATTTAGAGTTCCAAATACTTGTATCCCTGTAGGGAAAACATATTGAAACCTCAAAATGAAAACGGTTACTTCAAACGAACAGTTTAACCTAGAAGAACGAATTTTTTCGAGCCAAGTGGGATTGGTGTACTGATCATTACCTGAAAGTATCATAAAGATTGGGTGAAAAAGTGTTTGATGAGATTTCAGGCAACTCGTAGTTTTTTGGAAGCTTGGCAAGCCCTTTCCATGAAAGTGATTCTCGCCAGTCTCTGCTTAGGGCTACATCAACAGCAAACAAACCATAGTGATAGAACTTGAAACTGCTTTATTGTGTCATGTTTCAAAGAGCTAGCACAAACCGTGTTTGATTTAGAGTTCCAAATACATGTGTCCCCATAGGAGAAAACAGAGTGAAAATTCAAAATGAAAACGGTTACTGCAAACGAATGGTTTAACCTAGAAGAACGAAATCTGGCGAGCCAGGTGGGATTGGTGTACTGATCATTACCTGAAAGTATCATCAATTTGGGTAAAAAAGTGTTTGCTGAGATTTCAGGCAACTCGTAGGTTTTTGGAAGCTTGGCATGCCCTCTCCATGAAAGTGATTCTCGCCAGTCTCTGCTTAGGGCTACAGCAACAGAAAACAACCCATAGAGATAGAACTTGAAACTGCTTTATTGTGTCAAGTTTCAAAGAGCTAGCACAAACCGTGTTTGATTTAGAGTTCCAAGTACATGTATCCCTGTAGGAGAAAACAGAGTGAAACCTCAAAATGAAACCGGTTACTGCAAACGAACGGTTTAACCTAGAAGAACGAAATTTTTCGAGCCAAGTGGAATTGGTGTACTGATCATTACCTGAAATTATCATCTCGATTGGGTGAAAAAGTGTTTGCTTAGATTTCAGGCAACTCGTATTTTTGTGGAAATCTGACAACCCCTTTCCATGAAAGTGATTCTCGCCAGTCTCTGCTTAGGGCTACATCAACAGCAAAGAAACCATAGAGATAGAACTTGAAACTGCTTTAGTGTGTGAAGTTTCAAAGAGCTAGCACAAACCATGTTTGATTTAGAGTTCCAAATACATGTATCCCTATAGGAAAAAACAGAGTGAAACCTGAAAATTAAAACGGTTACTGCAAACGAACGGTTTAACCTAGAAGAACGAAATTTGGCGAGCCAAGTGGGATTGGTGTACTGATCATTACCTGTAAGTTTCATCAAGGTTGGGTGAAAAAGTGTTTGCTGAGATTTTAGCAACTCGTAGGTATTTGGAAGCTTGGCAACCCATTTCCATGAAAGTGATTCTCACCAGTCTCTGCTTAGGGCTATATCAACAGAAAACAAACCATAGTGATAGAACTTGAAACTGCTTTATTGTGTCAAGTTTCAAAGAGCTAGCACAAACCGTGTTTGATTTAGAGTTCCAAATACATGTGTCCCCATAGGAGAAAACAGAGTGAAACCTCAAAATGAAAACAGTTACTGCAAACGAATGGTTTAACCTAGAAGAACGAAATTTGGCGAGCCAAGTGGAATTGGTGTACTGATCATTACCTGAAAGTATCATCAAGGTTGGGTGAAAAAGTGTTTGCTGAGATTTCAGGCAACTCGTAGGGTTTTGGAAGCTTGGCAAGCCCTCTCCATGAAAGTGATTCTCGCCAGTCTCTGCTTAGGGCTACATCAACAGAAAACAAACCATAGAGATAGAACTTGAAACTGCTTTATTGTGTCAAGTTTCAAAGAGCTAGCACAAACCGTGTTTGATTTAGAGTTCCAAGTACATGTATCCCTGTAGGAGAAAACAGAGTGAAACCTGAAAATGAAAACGGTTACTGCAAACGAACGGTTTAACCTAGAAGAAAGAAATTTGGCGAGCCAAGTGGGATTGGTGTACTGATCATTACCTGAAAGTATCATCAAGATTGGGTGAAAAAGTGTTTGCTGAGATTTCATGCATCTCGAAGTTTTTTGGAAGCTTGGCAACCCCTTTCCATGAAAATGATTCTCACCAGTCTCTGCTTAGGGCTACATCAACAGCAAACAAACCATAGAGATAGAACTTGAGACTGCTTTAGTGTGTCAAGTTTCAAAAAGCGAGCACAAACCGTGTTTGATTTAGAGTTCCAAATACATGTGTCCCCTTAGGAGAAAACAGAGTGAAACCTCAAAATGAAAACGGTTACTGCAAACGAATGGTTTAACCTAGAAGAACGAAATTTGGCGAGCCAAGTGGGATTGGTGTACTGATCTTTACCTGAAAGTATCATCAAGGTTGGGTGAAAAAGTGTTTGCTGTGATTTCAGGCAACTCGTAGGTTTTTGGAAGCTTGGCAAGCCCTCTCCATGAAAGTGATTCTCGCCAGTCTCTGCTTAGGGCTACATCAACAGCAAACAAACCATAGAGATAGAACTTGAAACTGATTTATTGTGTCAAGTTTCAAAGAGCTAGCACAAACCGTGTTTGATTTAGAGTTCCAAGTACATGTATCCCTGTAGGAGAAAACAGTGAAACCTCAAAATGAAAACGGTTACTGCAAACGAACGGTTTAACCAAGAAGAACGAAATTTTTCGAGCCAAGTGCGATTGGTGTACTGATCATTACCTGAAAGTATCATCAAGATTGGGTGAAAAAGTGTTTGATGAGATTTCAGGCAACTCATAGTTTTTTAGAAGCTTGGCAACCCCTTTCCATGAAAGTGATTCTCGCCAGTCTCTGCTTAGGGCTACATCAACAGCAAACAAACCATAGTGATAGAACTTGAAACTGCTTTATTGTGTCAAGTTTAAAAGAGCTAGCGAAAACCGTGTTTCATTGAGAGTTCAAAATACATGTATACCCTATAGGAGAAGACAGAGTGAAACCACAAAATGAAAACGGTTACTGCAAACGAACGGTTTAACCTAGAAGAACGAAATTTGGCGAGCCAAGTGGGATTGGTGTACTGATCATTACCTGAAAGTATCATCAAGATTGGGTGAAAAAGTGTTTGCTGAGATTTCAGGAAACTCATAGTTTTTTGGAAGCTTAGCAAGCCTTTTCCATGAAAGTGATACTCGGCAGTCTCTGCTTAGGGCTACATCAACAGCAAACAAACCATAGAGATAGAACTTGAAACTGCTTTATTGTGTCAAGTTTCAGAGAGCTAGCACAAACCGTGTTTGATTTAGAATTCCAAATACATGTATCCCTATAGGAGAAAACAGAGTGAAATCTCAAAATGAAAACGATTACTGCAAACGAACGGTTAAACCTAGAAGAACGAAATTTGGCGAGCCAAGTGGGATTGGAGTACTGATCATTACCTGAAAGTATCATCAAGATTGGGTGAAAAAGTGTTTCCTGAGATTTAGGCAACTCGTTTTTTGGAAGCTTGGCAACCCCTTTCAATGAAAGTGAATCTCGCCAGTCTCTGCTTAGGGCTACATCAACAGCAAACAAACCATAGAGATAGAACTTGAAACTGCTTTATTGTGTCAAGTTTCAAAGAGCTAGCAGAAACTGTGTTTGATTTAGAGTTCCAAATACATGTATCCTTATGGGAGAAAGAAGAGTGAAACATCAAAATGAAAACGGTTACTGCAAAGGAACGGTTTAACCAAGAAGAACGAAATTTGGCGAGCCAAGTGGGATTGGTGTACTGATCATTACCTGAAAGTATCATCATGATTGGGTGAAAAAGTGTTTCCTGAGATTTCAGGCAACTCGTAGTTTTTTGGAAACTTGGCAGGCCCTTTCCATGAAAGTGATTCTCGCCAGTCTCTGCTTAGGGCTACATCAACAGCAAAAAACCATAGATATAGAACTTAAAACTGCTTTATTGTGTCAAGTTTCAAAGAGCTAGCACAAACCGTGCTTGATTCAGAGTTCCAAATACATGTATCCCTATAGGAGAAAACAGAGTGAAACCTCAAAATGAAAACGGTTACTGCAAACGAACGGTTTAACCTAGAAGAACGAAATTTGGCGAGCCAAGTAGGATTGGTGTACTGATCATTACCTGAAAGTATCATCAAGAATGGGTGAAAAAGTGTTTGATGAGATTTCAGGTAACTCGTAGTTTTTTGGAAGCTTGGCAACCCCTCTCCATGAAAGTGATTCTCGCCAGTCTCTACTTAGGGCTACATCAACAGCAAACAAACCTTAGTGAAAGAACTTGAAACTGCTCTATTGTGTCAAATTTCAAAGAGCTAGCAGAAACCGTGTTTGATTTAGAGTTCCAAATACATGTGTCCCCATAGGAGAAAACAGAGTGAAACCTCAAAATGAAAACGGTTACTGCAAACGAACGGTTTAACATAGAAGAACGAAATTTGGCGAGCCAAGTGGGATTGGTGTACTGATCATTACCTGAAAGTATCATATAGATTGGGTGAAAAATTGTTTGCTGAGATTTCAGGCAGCTCGTAGTTTTTTAAAAGCTTGGCAAGCCCTCTCCATAAAGTGATTCTCTCCAGTCTCTGCTTAGGGCTACATCAACAGCAATGAAACCATAGAGATAGAACTTGAAACTGCTTTATCGTGTCAAGTTTCAAAGAGCTAGTACAAACCGTGTTTTATTTAGAGTTCCAAATACATGTATCCCTATAGGAGAAAACAGAGTGAAACCTCAAAATGAAAACGGTTACTGTAAATGAACGGTTAAACCTAGAATAAGGAAATTTGGCAGGGCATGTCAGATTGGTGTACTGATCATTACCTGAAAGTATCATCAAGATTGGGTGAAAAAGTGTTTCCTGAGATTTCAGGCAACTCGTAGTTTTTTGGAATCTTGGCAACCCCTTTCCATGAAAGTGATTCTCGCCAGTCTCTGCTTAGGGCTACATCAACATCACACAAGCCATAGACATAGAACTTGAAACTGCTTTATTGTGTCAAATTTCAAACAGCTAGCACAAACCGTGTTTGATTTAGAGTTCCAAATACATATATCCCTATAGGAGAAAACAGAGTGAAACCTCAAAATGAAACCCGTTACTGCCAACGAACGGTTTAACCTAGAAGAACGAAATTTGGCGAGCCAAGTGGGATTGGTGTACTGATCATTACCTGAAAGTATCATCAAGATTGGGTGAAAAAGTGTTTGCTGAGATTTCAAGAAACTTGTAGTTTTTTGGAAGCTTAGCAAGCCTTTTCCATGAAAGTGATTCTCGCCAGTCTCTGCTTAGGGCTACATCCACAGCAATGAAACCATAGAGATAGAACTTGAAACTGCTTTATCCTGTCATGTTTCAAAGAGCTAGCACAAACCGTGTTTGATTTAGAGTTCCAGATACTTGTATCCCTATAGGAGAAAACAGAGTGAAACCTCAAAATGAAAACGGTTACTGCAAACGAATGGTTTAACCTAGAAGAACGAAATTTGGCGAGCCAAGTGGGATTGGAGTACTGATCAATAAATGAAAGTATCATCAAGATTGGGTGAAAAAGTGTTTGCTGAGATTTCAGGCAACTCGTAGTTTTTTGGAAGCTTGGCAACCCCTTTTTATGAAAGTGATTCTCGCCAGTCTCTGCTTAGGGCTACATCAACAGCAAACAATCCATAGAGAAAGAACTTGAAAGTGCTTTATTGTGTCAAGTTTCAAAGAGCTAGCACAAACCGTGTTTGATTTAGAGTTCCAAATACATGTATCCCTATAGGAGAAAACAGAGTGAAACCTCAAAATGAAAACGGTTACTGCAAACGAACGGTTTAACCTAGAAGAACGAAATTTGGCGAGCCAAGTGGGATTGGTGTACTGATCATTACCTGAAAGTATCACCAAGATTGGATGAAAAGTGTTTGCTGAGATTTCAGGCAACTCGTAGTTTTTTGGTAGCTTGGCAAGCCCTTTCCATGAAAGTGATTCTCGCCAGTCTCTGCTTAGGGCTACATCAACAGCAAAAAAACCATAGAGATAGAACTTGAAACTGCTTTATTGTGTCAAGTTTCAAAGAGCTAGCACAAACCGTGTTTGATTTAGAGTTCCAAATAAATGTATTTCTATAGGAGTAAAAAGAGTGAAACCTCAAAATGAAAACGGTTACTGAAAACGAAAGGTTTAACCTATAAGAACGAAATTTGGCGAGCCAAGTGGGATTGGTGTACTGATCATTACCTGAAAGTATCATCACGATTGGGCGAAAAAGTGTTTGCAGAGATTTCATTAAACTCGTAATTTTTTGGAAGCTTGGGAAGCACTTTCCATGAAAGTGATTCTCGCCTGTCTCTGCTTAGGTCTACATCAAGAGCAAACAAGCCATAGAGATAGAACTTGAAACTGCTTTATTGTGTCAAGTTTCAAAGAGCTAGCACAAACCGTGTTTGATTTAGAGTTCCAAATACATGTATTTCTATAGGAGTAAAAGGAGTGAAACCTCAAAATGAAAACGGTTACTGCAAACGAAAGGTTTAACCTAGAAGAACGAAATTTGGCGAGCCACGTTGGATTGGTGTACTGATCATTACCTGAAAGTATCATCAAGATTGGGTGAAAAAGTGTTTGATGAGATTTCAGGAAACTCGTAGTTTTTTGGAAGCTTGGCAACCCCTCTCCATGAAAGTGATTCTCGCCAGTCTCTACTTAGGGCTACATCAACAGCAAACAAACCATAGTGAAAGAACTTAAAACTGCTTTATTGTGTCAAGTTTCAAAGAGCTAGCACAAACCCTGTTTGATTTAGAGTTCCAAATACATGTGTCCCCATAGGAAAAAACAGAGTGAAACCTCAAAATGAAAACGGTTACTGCAAATGAACGGTTTAACCTAGAAGAACGAAATTTGGCGAGCCATGTGGGATTGGTGTACTGATCATTACCTGAAAGTATCATCAAGATTGGGTGAAAAAGTGTTTGCTGAGATATCAGGCAACTCGTTTTTTGGAAGTTTGGCAAGCTCTTTCTATGAAAGTGATCCTCGCCAGTCTCTGCTTAGGGCTATATCAACAGCAAACAAATTATAGAGATAGAACTTGAAACTGCTTTATTGTATCAAGATTCAAAGAGCTAGCAAAAACCGTGTTTGATTTAGAGTTCCAAATACATGTATCCTTATAGGAGAAAACAGAGTGAAACCTCAAAATGAGAACGGTTACTGCAAACGAACGGTTTAATCCAGAAGAATGAAATTTGGCGAGCCAAGTGGGATTGGTGTACTTATCATTACCTGAAAGTATCATCAAGATTGGGTGAAAAAGTGTTTGCTGAGATTTCAGGGGACTCGTAGTTTTTTGGAAGCTTGGCAAGCCCTTTCCATGAAAGTGATTCTCGCCAGTCTCTGCTTAGGGCTACATCAACAGCAAACAAACCATAGAGATAGAACTTGAAACTGCTTTATTGTGTTAAGTTTCACAGAGCTAGCACAAACCGTGTTTGATTTAGAGTTCCAAATACATGTATCCCTATAGGAGAAAACAGAGTGAAACCTCAAAATAAAAACGGTTACTGCAAACGAACGGTTTAACCTAGAAGAACGAAATTTGGCGAGCCAAGTGGGATTCGTGTACTGATCATTACCTGAAAGAATCATATAGTTTGGGTGAAAAAGTGTTTGCTGAGATTTCAGGTAACTCGTAGTTTTTTGGAAGCTTGGCAAGCCTTTCCATGAAAGTGATTCTCGCCAGTCTCTGCTTAGAGCTACATTAACAGCAAACAAACCATAGAGATATAACTTGAAACTGCTTTATTGTGTCACGTTTCAAAGATCTAGCACAAACCGTGTTTGATTTAGAGTTCCAAATACATGTGTCCCCATAGGAGAAAACAGAGTGAAACCTCAAAATGAAAACGGTTACTGCAAACGAACGGTTTAACATAGAAGAACGAAATTTGGCGAGCCAAGTGGGATTGGTGTACTGATCATTACCTGAAAGTATCATATAGATTGGGTGAAAAATTGTTTGCTGAGATTTCAGGCAACTCGTAGTTTTTTAAAAGCTTGGCAAGCCCTCTCCATAAAGTGATTCTCGCCAGTCTCTGCTTAGGGCTACATCAACAGCAATAAAACCATAGAGATAGAACTTGAAACTGCTTTATCGTGTCAAGTTTCAAAGAGCTAGTACAAACCGTGTTTTATTTAGAGTTCCAAATACATGTATCCCTATAGGAGAAACAGAGTGAAACCTCAAAATAAAAACGGTTACTGTAAATGAACGGTTAAACCTAGAAGAAGGAAATTTGGCAAGCCAAGTCAGATTGGTGTACTGATCATTACCTGAAAGTATCATCAAGATTGGGTGAAAAAGTGTTTGCTGAGATTTCAGGCAACTCGTAGTTTTTTGGAATCTTGGCAACCCCTTTCCATGAAAGTGATTCTCGCCAGTCTCTGCTTAGGGCTACATCAACATCAAACAAGCCATAGACATAGAACTTGAAACTGCTTTATTGTGTCAAATTTCAAACAGCTAGCACAAACCGTGTTTGATTTAGAGTTCCAAATACATATATCCCTATAGGAGAAAACAGAGTGAAACCTCAAAATGAAACCCGTTACTGCCAACGAACGGTTTAACCTAGAAGAACGAAATTTGGCGAGCCAAGTGGATTGGTGTACTGATCATTACCTGAAAGTATCATCAAGATTGGGTGAAAAAGTGTTTGCTGAGATTTCAAGAAACTTGTAGTTTTTTGGAAGCTTAGCAAGCCTTTTCCATGAAAGTGATTCTCGCCAGTCTCTGCTTAGGGCTACATCAACAGCAAACAAACCAAAGAGATAGAACTTGAAAATGCTTTATTGTGCCAAGTTTCCGAGAGCTAGCACAAACCGTGTTTGATTTAGAGTTCCAAATATATGTATCCCTATAGGAGAAAACAGAGTGAAACCTCAAAATGAAAACGGTTACTGCAAACGAACGGTTAAACCTAGAAGAACGAAATTTGGCGAGCCAAGTGGGATTGGAGTACTGATCATTACCTGAAAGTATCATCAAGATTGGGTGAAAAAGTGTTTGCTGAGATTTCAGGCAACTCATAGTTTTTTGGAATCTTGGCAACCCCATTCCATGAAAGTGATTCTCGCGAGTCTCTGCTTAGGGCTACATCAACATCAAACAAACCATAGACTTAGAACTTGAAACTGCTTTATTGTGTCAAATTTCAAAGAGCTAGCACAAACCATGTTTGATTTAGACTTCCAAATACATGTATCCCTATAGGAGAAAAAAGAGTGAAACCTCAAAATCAAAACGGTTACTGCAAACGAACGGTTTAACCTAGAAGAACGAATTTGGCGAGCCTAGTGGGATTGGTGTAGTCATCATTACCTGAAAGTACCATCAAGATTGGGTGAAAAAGTGTTTGCTGAGATTTCAGGCAACTCGTAGTTTTTTAGAAGCTTGGCAACCCCTTTTTATGAAACTGATTCTCGCCAGTCTCTGCTTAGGGCTACATCAACAGCAAACAAACCATAGAGATAGAACTTGAAACTGCTTTATTGTGTCATGTTTCAAAGAGCTAGCACAAACCGTGTTTGATTTAGAGTTCCAAATACATGTATCCCTATAGGAGAAAACAGAGTGAAACCTGAAAATGAAAACGGTTACTGCAAACGAACGGTTTAACCTAGAAGAACGAAATTTGGCGAGCCAAATTGAATTGGTGTACTGATCATTACCTGAAAGTATCATCAAGATTGGGTGAAAAAGTGTTTGCTGAGATTTCAGGCAACTCGTACTTTTTGGAAGCTTGGCAACCCCTTTCCATGAAAGTGATTATCGCCAGTCTCTGCTAAGGGCTACATCGACAGCAAACAAACCATAGAGATTGAACTTGAAACTGCTTTATTGTGTCAAATTTCAAAAAGCTAGCAAAACCATGTTTGATTTAGAGTTCCAAATACATGTATCCCTATAGGAGAAAACAGAGTGAAATCTCAAAATGAAAACGGTTACTGCAAATGAACGGTTTAAACTAGAAGAATGAAATATGGCGAGCCAAGTGGGATTTGTGTACTGATCATAACCTGAAAGAATCATCAAGATTGGGTGAAAAAGTGTTTGCTGAGATTTACGCAACTCGTTTTTTGGAAGCTTAGCAACCCCTTTCAATGAAAGTGATTCTCGCCAGTCTCTGTTTAGGGCTACATCAACAGCAAACAAACCATAGAGATAGAACTTGAACCTGGTTTATTGTGTCAAGTTTCAAAGAGCTAGCACAAACCGTGTTTGATTTAGAGTTTCAAATACATGTATCCCTATAGGAGAAAACAGAGTGAAACCTCAAAATAGAAACGGTTACTGCAAACGAACGGTTTAACTAGAAGAACAAAATTTGGCGAGCCAAGTGGGATGGGTGTACTGATCATTACCAGAAAGTATCATCAAGATTGGGTGAAAAAGTGTTTGCTGAGATTTCAGGCAACTCGTAGTTTTTTAGAAGCTTGGCAACCCCTTTTTATGAAACTGATTCTCGCCAGTCTCTGCTTAGGGCTACATCAACAGCAAACAAACCATAGAGATAGAACTTGAAACTGCTTTATTGTGTCATGTTTCAAAGAGCTAGCACAAACCGTGTTTGATTTAGAGTTCCAAATACATGTATCCCTATAGGAGAAAACAGAGTGAAACCTGAAAATGAAAACGGTTACTGCAAACGAACGGTTTAACCTAGAAGAACGAAATTTGGCGAGCCAAATTGAATTGGTGTACTGATCATTACCTGAAAGTATCATCAAGATTGGGTGAAAAAGTGTTTGCTGAGATTTCAGGCAACTCGTACTTTTGGAAGCTTGGCAACCCCTTTCCATGAAAGTGATTATCGCCAGTCTCTGCTAAGGGCTACATCGACAGCAAACAAACCATAGAGATTGAACTTGAAACTGCTTTATTGTGTCAAATTTCAAAAAGCTAGCAAAACCATGTTTGATTTAGAGTTCCAAATACATGTATCCCTATAGGAGAAAACAGAGTGAAATCTCAAAATGAAAACGGTTACTGCAAATGAACGGTTTAAACTAGAAGAATGAAATATGGCGAGCCAAGTGGGATTTGTGTACTGATCATAACCTGAAAGAATCATCAAGATTGGGTGAAAAAGTGTTTGCTGAGATTTACGCAACTCGTTTTTTGGAAGCTTAGCAACCCCTTTCAATGAAAGTGATTCTCGCCAGTCTCTGTTTAGGGCTACATCAACAGCAAACAAACCATAGAGATAGAACTTGAACCTGGTTTATTGTGTCAAGTTTCAAAGAGCTAGCACAAACCGTGTTTGATTTAGAGTTTCAAATACATGTATCCCTATAGGAGAAAACAGAGTGAAACCTCAAAATAGAAACGGTTACTGCAAACGAACGGTTTAACTAGAAGAACAAAATTTGGCGAGCCAAGTGGGATGGGTGTACTGATCATTACCAGAAAGTATCATCAAGATTGGGTGAAAAAGTGTTTGATGAGATTTCAGGCAACTCGTATTTTTTTGAAAGCTTGGCAACCCCTTTTCATGAAAGTGATTCTCGCCAGTCTCTGCTTAGGGCTACATCAATAGCAAACAAACCATAGTGATAGAACTTGAAACTGCTTTATTGTGTCAAGTTTGAAAGAGCTAGCACAAACCGTGTTTGATTTAGAGTTCCAAATACATGTATCCCTATAGGAGAAAACAGAGTGAAACTTCAAAATGAAAACGGTTACTGCAAACGAATGGTTTAACCTAGAAGAGGGAAATTTGGCAAGCCAAGTGGTATTGGTGTACTGATCATTACCTGTAAGTATCATCAAGATTGGGTGAAAAAGTTTTTGCTGAGATTTCAGGCAACTCGTAGGTTTTTGGAAGCTTGGCAAGCCCTTTTAATGAAAGTGATTCTCGCCAGTCTCTGTTTACAGCTACATCAACAGCAAACAAACCATAGAGATAGAACTTGAACCTGGTTCATTGTGTCAAGTTTCAAAGAGCTAGCACAAACCGTGTTTGATTTAGAGTTCCAAATACATGTATCCCTATAGGAGAAAACAGAGTGAAACCTCAAAATAAAAAAGGTTACTGCAAACGAACGGTTTAACCTAAAAGAACGAAATTTGGCGAGCCAAGTGGGATTGGTGTACTGATCATTACCTGAAAGTATCATCAAGATTGGGTGAAAAAGTGTTTGCTGAGATTTCAGGGAACTCGTAGTTTTTTAAAAGCTTGGCAACGCCTTTTTATGAAAGTGATTCTCGCCAGTCTCTGCTTAGGGCTACATCAACAGCAAACAAACCATAGAGATAGAACTTGAAACTGCTTTATCGTGTCAAGTTTCAAAGAGCTAGCACAAACCGTGTATGATTTAGAGTTCCAAATACATGTATCCCTATAGGAGAAAACAGAGTGAAACCTCAAAATGAAAACGGTTACTGCAAACGAACGGTTTAACCTAGAAGAAGGAAATTTGGCAAGCCAAGTGGGATTGGTGTACTGATCATTACCTGTAAGTTTCATCAAGATTGGGTGAAAAAGTGTTTGCTTAGATTTCAGGCAACTCGTAGTTTTTTGGAAGCTTGGCAAGCACTTTCCATGAAAGTGATTCTCGCCACTCTATGCTTAGGGCTACATCAACAGCAAACAAACCATAGTGATAGAACTTAAAACTGCTTTATTGTGTCAAGTTTCAAAGAGCTAGCACAAACCGTGTTTGATTTAGAGTTCCAAATACATGTATTCCTATAGGAGAAAACAGAGTGAAACCTCAAAATGAGAACGGTTACTACAAACGAACGGTTTAACCTAGAGAACGAAATTTGGCGAGCCAAGTGGGATTGGTGTACTGATCATTACCTGAAAGTATCATCAAGATTGGGTGAAGAAGTGTTTGCTGAGATTTCAGGCAACTCGCAGTTTTTTGGACGCTTGGCAACACCTTTCCATGAAAGTGATTCTCGCCAGTCTCTGCTTAGGGCTACATCAACAGCAAACAAACCATAGAGATAGAACTTGAAACTGCTTTATCGTGTCAAGTTTCAAAGAGCTAGCACAAACCGTGTTTGATTTAAAGTTCCAAATACATGTATCCCTATAAGAGAAAACAGAGTGAAACCTCAAAATGAAAACGGTTACTGCAAACGAACGGTTTAACCTAGAAGAACAAAATTTGGCGAGCCAAGTGGGATTGGTGTACTGATCATTACCTGAAAGTATCATCAAGATTGGGTGAAAAAGTGTTTTGATGAGATTTCAGGTAACTCGTAGTTTTTTGGAAGCTTGACAACCCCTCTCCATGAAAGTGATTCTCGCCAGTCTCTACTTAGGGCTACATCAACAGAAACAAACCATCGAGATAGAACTTGAAACTGCTCTATTGTGTCAAGTTTCAAAGAGCTAGCACAAACCGTGTTTGATTTAGAGTTCCAAATACATGTGTCCCCATAGGAGAAAACAGAGTGAAACCTCAAAATGAAAACGGTTACTGCAAACGAACGGTTTAACCTAGAAGAACGAAATTTGGCGAGCCAAGTGGGATTGGTATACTGATCATTACCTGAAAGTATCATATAGATTGGGTGAAAAATTGTTTGCTGAGATTTCAGGCAACTCGTAGTTTTTTAAAAGCTTGGCAAGCCCTCTCCATGAAGTGATTCTCGCCAGTCTCTGCTTAGGGCTACATCCACAGCAATGAAACCATAGAGATAGAACTTGAAACTGCTTTATCCTGTCATGTTTCAAAGAGCTAGCACAAACCGTGTTTGATTTAGAGTTCCAGATACTTGTATCCCTATAGGAGAAAACAGAGTGAAACCTCAAAATGAAAACGGTTACTGCAAACGAAGAGTTTAACCTAGAAGAACGAAATTTGGCGAGCTAAGTGGGATTCATGTACTGATCATTACCTGAAAGTATCATCAAGATTGGGTGAAAAAGTGTTTGCTGAGATTTCAGGCAACTCGTAGTTTTTTGGAAGCTTGGCAACCCCTTTTTATGAAACTGATTCTCGCCAGTCTCTGCTTAGGGCTACATCAACAGCAAACAAACCATAGAGATAGAACTTGAACCTGCTTTATTGTGTCAAGTTTCAAAGAGCTATCACAAACCGTGTTTGATTTAGAGTTCCAAATACGTGTATCCCTATAGGAGAAAACAGAGTGAAACCTCAAAATGAAAACGGTTACTGCAAATGAATGGTTTAACCTAGAAGAACGAAATTTGGCGAGCCAAGTGGGATTGGTGTACTGATCAATAAATGAAAGTATCATCAAGATTGGGTGAAAAAGTGTTTGATGAGATTTCAGGCAACTCATAGTTTTTTGGAAGCTTGGCAACCCCTTTTTATGAAAGTGATTCTCGCCAGTCTCTGCTTAGGGCTACATCAACAGTAAACAAACCATAGAGATAGAACTTGAAATTGCTTTATTGTGTCAAGTTTCAAAGAGCTAGCACAAACCGTGTTTGATTTAGAGTTCCAAATACATGTATTTCTATAGGAGTAAAAGGAGTGAAACCTCAAAATGAAAACGGTTACTGCAAACGAACTGTTTAACCTAGAAGAACGAAATTTGGCGAGCCAAGTGGGATTTGTGTACTGATCATTACCTGAAAGTATCATCAAGATTGGGTGAAAAAGTTTTTGCTGAGATATCAGGAAACTCGTTTTTTGGAAGTTTGGCAAGCTCTTTCTATGAAAGTGATTCTCGCCAGTCTCTGCTTAGGGCTATATCAACAGCAAACAAATTATAGAGATAGAACTTGAAACTGCTTTATTGTATCAAGATTCAAAGAGCTAGCAAAAACCGTGTTTGATTTAGAGTTCCAAATACATGTATCCTTATAGGAGAAAACAGAGTGAAACCTCAAAATGAAAACGGTTACTGCAAACGAACGGTTTAACCCAGAAGAATGAAATTTGGCGAGCCAAGTGGGATTGGTGCACTTATCATTACCTGAAAGTATCATCAAGATTGGGTGAAAAAGTGTTTGCTGAGATTTCAGGGGACTCGTAGTTTTTTGGAAGCTTGGCAAGCCCTTTCCATGAAAGTGATTCTCGCCAGTCTCTGCTTAGGGCTACATCAACAGCAAACAAACCATAGAGATAGAACTTGAAACTGCTTTATTGTGTTAAGTTTCACAGAGCTAGCACAAACCGTGTTTGATTTAGAGTTCCAAATACATGTATCCCTATAGGAGAAAACAGAGTGAAACCTCAAAATAAAAACGGTTACTGCAAACGAACGGTTTAACCTAGAAGAACGAAATTTGGCGAGCCAAGTGGGATTCGTGTACTGATCATTACCTGAAAGAATCATATAGATTGGGTGAAAAAGTGTTTGCTGAGATTTCAGGTAACTCGTAGTTTTTTGGAAGCTTGGCAAGCCTTTCCATGAAAGTGATTCTCGCCAGTCTCTGCTTAGAGCTACATTAAGAGCAAACAAACCATAGAGATAGAACTTGAAACTGCTTTATTTTGTCAAGTTTCAAAGAGCTAGCAAAAACCGTGTTTGATTTAGAGTTCCAAATACATGTATCCCTATAGAAGAAAACAGAGTGAAACCTCAAAATGAAAACGGTTACTGCAAACGAACGGTTTAACCTAGAAGAACGAAATTTGGCGAGCCAAGTGGGATTGGTGTACTGATCATTACCTGAAAGTAGCATCAAGATTGTGTGAAAAAGTGTTTGCTGAGATTTCAGGAAACTCGTTGTTTTTTCGAAGCTTGGCAAGCGCTTTCCATGAAAGTGATTCTTGCCAGTCTCTGCTTAGGGCTACATCAACAGCAAACAATCCATAGAGATAGAACTTAAAACTGATTTATTGTGTCAAGTTTCAAAGAGCTAGCACAAACCGTGTTTGATTTAGAGTTCCAAATACATGTATCCTTATAGGAGAAAACGGAGTGAAACCACAAAATGAAAACGGTTACTCCAAACGAACAATTTAACCTAGAAGAACAAAATTTGGGGAGCCAAGTGGGATTGGTGTACTGATCATTACCTGAAAGTAGCATCAAGATTGTGTGAAAAAGTGTTTGCTGAGATTTCAGGCAACTTATAGTTTTCTGTAAGCTTGGCCAGCACTTTCCATGAAAGTGATTCTCGCCAGTCTCTGCTAGGGCTACATCAACAGAAAACAATCCATAGAGATAGAACTTGAAACTGCTTTATTGTGTCAAGCTTCAAAGAGCTAGCACAAACCGTGTTTGATTTAGAGTTCCAAATACATGTATCCCTATAGGAGAAAACAGAGTGAAACCTCAAAATTTAAACGGTTACTGCAAACGAACGGTTTAACCTAGAAGAACGAAATTTGGCGAGCCAAGTGGGATTCGTGTACTGATCATTACCTGAAAGTATCATCAAGATTGGGTGAAAAAGTGTTTGCTGAGATTTCAGGCAAATCGTAGTTGTTTAGAAGCTTGACAAGCCCTTTCCATGAAAGTGATTCTCGCCAGTCTCTGCTTAGGTCTACATGAACAGCAGACAAACCATAGAGATAGAACTTGAAACTGCTTTATTGTGTCAAGTTTCAAAGAGCTAGCAAAAGCTGTGTTTGATTTAGAGTTCCAAATACATGTATCCCTATAGGAGAAAACAGAGTGAAACCTCAAAATGAAAACGGTTACTGCAAACGAACAGTTTAACCTAGAAGAACGAAAGTTGGCGAGCCAAGTGGGATTGGTGTACTGATCATTACCTGAAAGTATCATCAAGATTGGGTGAAAAAGTGTTTTCTGAGATTTCAGGCAACTCGTAGTTTTCTGGAATCTTGGCAACCCCTTTCCATGAATGTGATTCTCGCCAGTCTCTGCTTAGGGCTACATCAACAGCAAACAAACCATAGAGATAAAACTTGAAACTGCTTTATTGTGTCAAGTTTTGAAGAGCTAGCACAAACCGTCTTTGATTTAGAGTTCCAAATACATGTATCCCTATAGGAGAAAACAGAGTGAAACCTCTAAAGGAAAACGGTTACTGCAAACGAATGATTTAACCTTGAAGAACGAAAATTGGCGAGCCAAGTGGGATTGGTGTACTGATCATTACCTGAAAGTATCATCAAGATTGGGTGAAAAAGTGTTTGTTGAGATTTCAGGCAACTCGTAGTTTTTTGGAAGCTTGGCAAGCCCTTTCCATGAAAGTGATTCTCGCCAGTCTCTGCTTAAGGCTACATCAACAGCAAACAAACCATAGAGATAGAACTTGAAACTGCTTTATTGTGTCAAGCTTCAAAGAGCTAGCACAAACCGTGTTTGATTTAGAGTTCCAAATACATGTATCCCTATAGGAGAAAACAGAGTGAAACCTCAAAATTTAAACGGTTACTGCAAATGAACGGTTTAACCTAGAAGAACGAAATTTGGCGAGCCAAGTGGGATTGGTGTACTGATCATTACCTGAAAGTATCATCAAGATTGGGTGAAAAAGTGTTTGCTGAGATTTCAGGCAAATCGTAGTTGTTTAGAAGCTTGACAAGCCCTTTCCATGAAAGTGATTCTCGCCAGTCTCTGCTTAGGTCTACATGAACAGCAGACAAACCATAGTGATAGAACTTGAAACTGCTTTATTGTGTCAAGTTTCAAAGAGCTAGCACAAACCGTGTTTGATTTAGAGTTCCAAATACATGTATCCCTATAGGAGAAAACAGAGTGAAACCTCAAAATGAAAACGGTTACTGCAAAGGAATGGTTTAACCTACAAAAACGAAATTTGGCGACCCACGTGGGATTGGTGTACTGATCATTACCTGAAAATATCATTTAGATTGGGTGAAAAAGTGTTTCCTGAGATTTCAGGCAACTCGTAGTTTTTTGGAAGCTTGGCAAGCCCTTTCCATGAAAGTGATTCTCGCCAGTCTCTGCTTATGGCTACATCAAGAGCAAACAAACCATATAGATAGAACTTGACACTGCTTTATTGTGTCAAGTTTCAAACAGCTAGCACAAACCGGGTTTGATTTAGAGTTCCAAATACATGTATCCCTATAGGAAAAAACAGAGTGAAACCTCAAAATGAAAACGGTTACAGCAAACGAACGGTTTAACCTAGAAGAACGAAATTTGGCGAGCCAAGTGTTATTGGTGTACTGATCATTACCTGAAAGTATCATCAAGATTGGGTGAAAAAGTGTTTGCTGAGATTTCAGGTAACTCGTAGCTTTTTGGAAGCTTGGCAAGCCCTTTCCATGAAAGTGATTCTTGCCAGTCTCTGCTTAGGGCTAGATAAACAGCAAACAATCCATAGAGATAGAACTTGAAACTGCTTTATTGTGTCAAGTTTTGAAGAGCTAGCACAAACCGTGTTTGATTTAGAGTTCCAAATACATGTATCCCTATAGGAGAAAACAGAGTGAAACCTCAAAATGAAAACGGTTACTGAAAACGAACGGTTTAACCTAGAAGAACGAAAGTTGGTGAGCCAAGTGGGATTGGTGTACTGATCATTACCTGAAAGTATCATCAAGATTGGGTGAAAAAGTGTTTGCTGAGATTTCAGGCAACTCGTAGTTTTTTGGAAGCTTGGCAAGCCCTTTCCATGAAAGTGATTCTCGCCAGTCTCTGCTTAGGGCTACATCAACAGCAAATAAACTATAGAGATAGAACTTGAAACTGCTTTATTGTGTCAAGTTTTGAAGAGCTAGCACAAACCGTGTTTTATTTAGAGTTCTAAATACATGTATCCCTATAGGAGAAAACAGAGTGAAACCTCAAAATGAAAACGGTTACTGCAAACGAACGGTTTAACCTTGAAATGAAAATTGGCGAGCCAAGTGGGATTGGTGTACTGATCATTACCTGAAAGTATCATCAAGATTGGTGAAAAAGTGTTTGTTGAGATTTCAGGCAACTCGTAGTTTTTTGGAAGCTTGGCAAGCCCTTTCCATGAAAGTGATTCTCGCCAGTCTCTGCTTAGGGCTACATCAACAGCAAATAAACCATAGAGATAGAACTTGAAACTGCGTTATTGTGTCAAGTTTCAAAGAGCTAGCACAAACCGTGTTTGATTTAGAGTTCCAATTACATGTATCCCTATAGGAGAAACCAGAGTGAAACCTCAAAATGAAAACGGTTACTGCAAACAAACGGTTTAACCTAGAAGAACGAAATTTGGCGAGCCAACTGGGATTGGTGTACTGATCATTACCTGAAAGTATCATCAAGATTGGGTGAAAAAGTGTTTGCTGAGATTTCAGGCAACTCGTAGTTTTTTGGATGCTTGGCAAACCCTTTCCATGAATGTGATTCTCGCCAGTCTCTGCTTAGGGCTACATCAACAGCAAACAAACCATAGAGAAAAAACGTGAAACTGCTTTATTGTGTCAAGTTTCAAAGAGCTAGCACAAACCGTGTTTGATTTAGAGTTTCAAATACATGTATCCTTATAGGAGAAAACAGACTGAAACCTCAAAATGAAAACGGTTACTGCAAACGAACAGTTTAACCTTGAAGCACAAAAATTGGCGAGCCAAGTGGGATTGGTGTATTGATCATTACCTGAAAGTATCATCAATATTGGGTGAAAAAGTGTTTGCTGAGATTTCAGGCAACTCGTAGTTTTTTGGAAGCTTGGCAAGCCCTTTTAATGAAAGTCAATCTGGCCAGTCTCTGCTTAGGGCTACATCAACAGCAAACAAACCATAGAGATAGAACTTGAAACTGCTTTATTGTGTCAAGTTTCAAAGAGCTAGCACAAACCGTGTTTGATTTAGAGTTCCAAATACATGTATCCCTATAGGAGAAAACAGAGTGAAACCTCAAAATTTAAACGGTTACTGCAAACGAACGGTTTAAACTAGAAGAACGTAAGTTGGCGATCCAAGTGGGATTGGTGTACTGATCATTACCTGAAAGTATCATCAAGATTGGGTGAAAAAGTGTTTGCTGAGATTTCAGGGAACTCGTAGTTTTTTGGAAGCTTGACAAGCCCTTTCCATGAAAGTGATGTTCGCCCGTCTCTGTTTAGGGCTACATCAACAGCAAACAAACCATAGAGATAGAACTTGAAACTGCTTTATTGTGTCAAGTTTCAAAGAGCTAGCACAAACCGTGTTTGATTTAGAGTTCCAAATACATGTATCCCTATAGGAGAAAACAGAGTGAAACCTCAAAATGAAAACGGTTACTGCAAACGAATGGTGTAACCTAAAAGAACGAAATTTGGTGAGCCAAGTGGAATTGTTGTACTGATCATTACCTGAGAGTATCATCAAGATTGAGTGAAAAAGTGTTTGCTGAGATTTCAGGAAACTCGTAGTTTTTTGGAAGCTTGGCAAGCCCTTTCCATGAAAGTGATTCTCGCCAGTCTCTGCTTAGGGCTACATCAACAGCAAACAAACCATAGAGATAGAACTTGAAACTGCTTTATTGTGTCAAGTTTCAAAAAGCTAGCACAAACCGTGTTTGATTTAGAGTTCCAAATACATGTATCCCTATAGGAGAAAACAGAGTGAAACCTCAAAATGAAAACGGTTACTGCAAACGAACTGTTTAACCTAGAAGAACGAAATTTGGCGAGCCAAGTGGGATTGGTGTACTGATCATTACCTGAAAGTATCATCAAGATTCGGTGAAAAAGTGTTTCCTGAGATTTCAGGCAACTCGTAGTTTTTTGGAAGCTTGGCAAGCCCTTTCCATGAAAGTGATTCTCGCCAGTCTCTGCTTAGGGCTACATCAACAGCAAACAAACCATAGAGAAAGAACTTGAAACAGCTTTATTGTGTCAAGTTTCAAAGACCTAGCACAAACCTTGTTTGATTTAGAGTTCCAAATACATATATCCCTATAGGAGAAAACAGAGTGAAACCTCAAAATGAAAACGGTTACTTCAAACGAAAGGTTTAACCTAGAAGAAGGAAATTTGGTGAGCCAAGTGGGATTGGTGTACTGATAATTACCTGAAAGTATCATCAAGATTGGGTGAAAAAGTGTTTGCTGAGATTTCAGGCAACTCGTAGTTTTTTGGAAGCTTTGGCAAGCCCTTTCCATGAAAGTGATTCTCGCCAGTCTCTGCTTAGTGCTACATCAACAGCAAACAAACCATAAAGACAGAACTTGAAACTTCTTTATTGTGTCAAGTTTCAATGAGCTAGCACAAACCGTGTTTGATTTAGAGTTCCAAATACATGTATCCCTATAGGAGAAAAAAGAGTGAAACCTCAAAATGAAACCGGTTACTGCAAATGAACGGTTTAACCTAGAAGAACAAAATTTGGCGAGCGAAGTGGGATTGGTGTACTGATCATTACCTGAAAGTATGATCAAGATTGGGTGAAAACGTGTTTGCTGAGATTTCAGGCAACTCGTACTTTTTTGGAATCTTGGCAAGCCCTTTCCATGAAAGTGATTCTCGCCAGTCTCTGCTTAGGGCTACATCAACAGCAAAAAATCCATAGAGATAGAACTTGAAACTGCTTTATTGTGTCAAGTTTCAAAGAGCTAGTACAAACCGTGTTTGATTTAGAGTTCCAAATACATGTATCCCTATAGGAGAAAACAGAGTGAAACCTCAAAATGAAAACGGTTACTGCAAATGAATGGTTTTACCTAGAAGAACGAAAGTTGGCGAGCCAATTGATTGGTGTACTGATCATTACCTGAAAGTATCATCAAAATTGGGTGAAAAAGTGTTTGCTGAGATTTCAGGAAACTCATAGTTTTTTGGAAGCTTGACAAGCCCTTTCCATGAAAGTGATTCTCACCAGTCTCTGCTTAGGGCTACATCAACAGCAAACAAACCATAGAGATAGAACTTGAAACTGCTTTATTGTGTCAAGTTTCAAAGAGCTCGTACAAACCGTGTGTGATTTAGAGTTCCAAATACATGTATCCCTATAGGAGAAAACAGAGTGAAACCTCAAAATGAAAACGGTTACTGCAAACGAATGGTTTAACCTAGAAGAAAGAAATTTGGCGAGTCAAGTGGGATTGGTGTACTGATCATTACCTGAAAGTATCATCAAGATTGGGTGAAAAAGTGTTTGCTGAGATTTCAGGGAACTCGTAGTTTTTGGAAGCTTGACAAGCCCTTTCCATGAAAGTGATTTTCGCCAGTCTCTGTTTAGGGCTACATCAACAGCAAACAA
>NW_027521346.1:43796-66739 GCF_052094955.1 Ictidomys tridecemlineatus
CAGGAGAAACATTTTTTCACACCCAATCTTGATGATTCTTTTCAGGTAATGATCAGTACACGAAAACCACTTGGCTTCACCAAATTTAGTTCTTCTAGGTTAAACCGTTCGTTTGCAGTAACCGTTTTCATTTTTAGGTTTCACTCTGTTTTCTCCTATAGGGATACATGTATTTGGAACTCTAAATCAAACACGGTTTCTTCTCGCTCTTTGAAACTTGACACAATAAAGCAGTTTCAAGTCCTATCTCTATGGTTTGTTTACTGTTGATGTAGCCCTAAGCAGAGACTGGGCGAAAATCACTTTCATTTAAAGGGGTTGCCAAGCTTCCAAAAAACTACGAGTTTCCTGAAATCTCAGCAAACATTTTTTCACCCAATCTTCATGATTCTTTCAGGTAATGATCAGTACACCAAAACCACTTGGCTCACCAAATTTCGTTTCTCTTGGTTTAAACCGTTCGTTTGCAGTAACCGTTTTCATCTTTACGTTCACTCTGTTTTCTCCTATAGGAATACATTTATTTAGAATTCTAAATGAAACACGGTTTGTGCTAGCTTTTGAAACTTGACACAATAAAGCAGTTTCAAGTTCTATCTCTATGGTTTGTTTGCTGTTGATGTAGCCCTAAGCAGAGACTGGCGAAAATCACTTTCATGGAAAGGGTTGTCAAGCTTCCAAAAAAGTACGAGTTGCCTAAAACCTCAGCAAACATTTTTTCACCCAATCTTGATGATTCTTTCAGGTAATGATCAGTACACCAAAACCACTTGGCTCACCAAATTTCGTTCTTCTAGGTTAAACCTTTCGTTTGCAGTAACCGTTTTCATTTTTAGGGTTCACTCTGTTTTCTCCTATAGGGATACATGTATTTGGAACTCTAAATCAAACACGGTTTGTGCTAGCTCTTTGAAACTTGACACAATAAAGCAGTTTCAAGTTCTATCTCTATGGTTTGTTTGCTGTTGATGTAGCCCTTAGCAGAGACTGGCGAAAATCACTTTCATGAAAGGGGTTGCAAGCTTCCAAAAAACTACGAGTTGCCTGAAATCTCAGCAAACATTTTTCACCCAATCCTGATGATTCTTTCAGGTAATGATCAGTACACCAAAACCACTTGGCTCACCAAATTTCGTTCTTCTAGGTGAAACCATTCGTTTGCAGTAACAGTTTTCATTTTTAGGTTTCAATCTGTTTTCTCCTATAGGGATACATGTATTTGGAACTCTAAAACAAACACGGTTTGTACTAGCTGTTTGAAACTTGACACAATAAAGGAGTTTCAAGTACTATCTCTATGGTTTGTTTGCTGTTGATGTAGCCCTAAGCAGAGACTGGCGAAAATCACTTTCATGGAAAGGGGTTGTCAAGCTTCCAAAAAAGGATGAGTTGACTGAAACCTCAGCAAACATTTTTTCACCCAATCTTGATGATTCTTTCAGGTAATGATCAGTACACCAAACCACTTGGCTCATTAAGTTTCCTTCTTCTAGGTTAAACCGTTCGTTTGCAGTAACCGTTTTCATTATTAGATTTCACTCTGTTTTCTCCTATAGGGATACATGTATTTGGAACTCTAAATCCAACAAGGTTTGTGCTTGCTCTTTGAAACTTGACACAATAAAGCAGTTTCAAGTTCTATCTCTATGGTTTGTTTGCTGTTGATGTAGCCCTAAGCAGAGACTGGCGAAAATCACTTTCATGGAAAGGGGTTGCCAAGCTTCCAAAAAACTACTAGTTCCCTGAATTATCAGCAAACATTTTTTCACCCAATCTTGATGATTCTTTCAGGTGATGATCAGTACACCAAAACCACTTGGCTCATTAAATTTCGTTCTTCTAGGTTAAACCGTTCATTATCAGTAACCGTTTTCATTTTGAGGTTTCACTGTGTTTTCTCCTATAGGGATACATGTATTTGGAACTCTAAATCAAACACGGTTTGTGCTAGCTCTTTGAAACTTGACACAATAAAGCAGATTCAAGTTCGCTCTCTATGGTTTGTGTGCTGTTTATGTAGCCCTAAGCAGAGCCTGGCGAAAATCACTTTCATGGAAAGGGGTTGCCAAGCTTCCAAAAAACTACGAGTTGCCTGAAATCTCAGCAAATATTTTTTCTCCCAATCTTGATGATTCTTTCAGGTAATGATCAGTACACCAAAACCACTTGGCTCACCAAATTTCGTTCTTCTACGTTAAACCGTTCGTTTGCAGTAACCGTTTTCATTTTTAGGTTTCACTGTTCTGTACTATAGGGATACATGTATTTGGAACTAAATCAAACACGGTTTGTGCTAGCTTTTTGAAACTTGACATAATAAAGCAGTTGCAAGTTCTATCTCTATGGTTTGTTTGCTGTTGAAGTAGCCCTAAGCAGAGACTGGCTAAAATTACTTTCATGGAAAGGGGTTGCCAAGCTTCCAAAAAACTCCGAGTTGCCTGAAATCTCAGCAAACATTTTTTCACCCAATTGTGATGATTCTTTCAGGTAATGATCAGTACACCAAAACCACTTGGCTCACCAAATTTCGTTCTTCTAGGTTAAACCGTTCGTTTGCAGTAACCATTTTCATCTTTAGGTTTCACTCTGTTTTCTCCTATAGGGATACATGTATTTGGAACTAAATCAAACACGGTTTGCGCTAGCTCTTTGAAACTTGACACAATAAAGCAGTTTCAAGTTCTATCTCTATGGTTTGTTTGCTTTTCATATAGCCCTAAGCAGAGACTGGGGAAAATCACTTTCATTTAAAGGGGTTGCCAAGCTTCCAAAAAACTATGAGTTGCCTGAAATCTCAGCAATCTTTTTTTCACCCAATCTTGATGATTCTTTCAGGTAATGATCAGTACACCAAAACCACTTGGCTCACCAAATTTCGTTCTTCTAGGTTAAACAGTTCGTTTGCAGTAACCGTTTTCATTTTTAGGTTTCACTCTGTTTTCTCCTATAGGGATACATGTATTTGGAACTCTAAATCAAACACGGTTTGTGCTAGCTCTTTGAAACTTGACACAATAAAGCAGTTTCAAGTTCTATCTCTATGGTTTGTTTGCTGTTGATGTAGCCCTAAGCAGAGACTGGCGAAAATCACTTTCATGGAAAGGGGTTGCCAAGCTTTTAAAATACTACGAGTTTTCTAAAAACTCAGCAAACATTTTTTCACCCAATCTTGATGATTTTTTCAGGTAATGATCAGTACACAAAAGTCACTTGGCTCACCAAATTTCGTTTTTCTAGGTTAAACCGTTCATTTGCAGTAACCGTTTTCATTTTTCGGTTTCACTCTGTTCTCTTCTTTAGAGATAAATGTATTTGGAACTCTAAATCAAACACGCTTTGTGGTAGCTCTTTGAAACTTGACACAAGAAAGCAGTTTCAAGTTCTATCCCTATGGTTTGTTTGCTGTTGATGTAGGCCTAAGCAGAGACTGACGAAAATCACTTTCATGGAAAGGGGTTGCCAAGCATCCAAAAAACTACAAGTTGCCTGAAATCTCAGCAAACATTTTTTCACCCAATCTTGATGTTTCTTTCAGGTAATGATCAGTACACCAAAACCACTTGGCTCACCAAATTTCGTTCTTCTAGGTTAAACCGTTCGTATGCAGTAACCATTTTCATTTTTAGGTTTCACTCTGTTTTCTCCTATAGGGATACATGTATTTGGAACTCTAAATCAAACACGGTTTGTGCTAGCTCTTTGAAACTTGACACAATAAAGCAGTTTCAAGTTCTATCTCTATGGTTTGTTTGCTGTTGATGTAGCCCTAAGCAAAGACTGGCGAAAATTACTTTCATGGAAAGGGGTTGCCAAGCTTCCAAAAAACTACGAGTTGCCTGAAACCTCAGCAAACATTTTTTCACCCAATCTTGATGATTCTTTCAGGTAATGATCAGTACACCAAAACCACTTGGCTCACCAAATTTCGTTCTTCTAGGTGAAACCGTTCGTTTGCAGTAACACTTTTCATTTTTAGGTTTCAATCTGTTTTCTCCTATAGGGATACATGTATTTGGAACTCTAAATCAAACACGGTTTGTGCTACCTCTTTGAAACTTGACACAATAAAGCAGTTTCAAGTTCTATCTCTATGGTTTGCTTGCTGTTGATGTAGCCAAAAACAGAGACTGGCGAAAATCACTTTCATAGAAAGGGGTTGCCAAGCTTCCAAAAAACTACGAGTTGCCTGAAATTTCAGCAAACATTCTTTCACCCAATCTTGATGATTCTTTCAGGTAATGATCAGTACACCAAAACCACTTGGCTCATCAAATTTCGTTCTTCTAGGTTAAACCGTTCGTTAGCAGTAACCGTTTTCATTTTTAGGTTTCACTCTGTTTTCTCCTATAGGGATACATGTATTTGGAACTCTAAATCAAACACGGTTTGTGCTACCTCTTTGAAACTTGACACAGTAAAGCAGTTTCAAGTTCTATCTCTATGGTTTGTTTGCTGTTGATGTAGCCCTAAGCAGAGACTGGCGAAAATCACTTTCAAGAAAGGGGTTCCCAAGGTTCCAAAAAACTACGAGTTGCCTGAAATCTCAGCAAACATTTTTTCACCCAATCTTGATGATTCTTTCAGGTAATGATCAGAACACCAAAATCAGTAGGCTCACATCGTTTCGTTCTTCTAGGTTAAGCCGTTCGTTTGCAGACACCGTTTACATTTTTAGGTTTCACTCTGTTTTCTCCTGTAGGGATACATGTATTTGGAACTCTAAATCAAACAAGGTTTGTGCTAGCTCTTTGAAACTTGACACAATAACGCAGTTTCAAGTTCTATCTCTATGGTTTGTTTGCAGTTGATGTAGCCCTAAGCAGAGACTGGCGAAAATCACTTTAATGGAAAGGGGTTGCCAAGCTTCCAAAAAACTACGAGTTGCCTGAAATTTCAGCAAACACTTTTTCACCCAATCTTGATGATTCTTTCAGGTAATGATCAGAACACCAAAATCAGTAGGTTCACCAAATTTCGTTCTTCTATGTTAAACCTTTCGTTTGCAGTAACCGTTTTCATTTTTAGGTGTCACTCCGTTTTCTTCTATAGGGACACATGTATTTGGAACTCTAAATCAAACATGGTTTTTGCTAGCTCTTTGAAACTTGACACAATAAAGCAGTTTCAAGTTCTATCTCTATGGTTTTTTTGCTTTTGATATAGCCCTAAGTAGAGACTGGCGAAAATCACTTTCATGGAAAGGGGTTGCCAAGCTTCGAAAAAACTACGAGTTGCCTGAATCTCAGCAAACATTTTTTCACCCAATCTTGATGATTATTTCAGGTAATGATCAGTACACCAAAACCACTTGGCTCACCAAATTTCGTTCTTCGAGGTTAAACCGTTCGTTTGCAGTAACCTTTTTCATTTTTAGGTTTCACTCTGTTTTCTCCTATATGGATACATGTATTTTGAACTCCAAATCAAACATGGTTTTTGCTAGCTCTTTGAGACTTGACACAATAAAGCAGTTTCAAGTTCTATCTCTATGGTTTGTTTGCTGTTGATGTAGCCCTAAGCGGAGACTGGCGAAAATCACTTCAAAGAAAGGGATTGCCCAGCTTCCAAAAAACTACCAGTTGCCTGAAATCTCAGCAAACATTTTTTCACCCAATCTTGATGATTCTTTCAGGTAATGATCAGTACACCAAAACAACTTGGCTCACCAAATTTCGTTCTTTTATGTTAAACCATTCGTTTTCAGTAACCGTTTTCATTATTAGGTTTCACTCTGTTTTCTCCTATAGGGATACATGTATTTGGAACTCTAAATCAAACACGGTTTGTGCTAGCTCTTTGAAACTTGACACAATAAAGCAGTGTCAAGTTCTATCTCTATGGTTTGTTTGCTGTTGATGTAGCCCTAAGTAGAGACTGGCGAAAATCACTTTCATGGAAAGTGGTTGCCAAGCTTCCAAAAAACTACGAGTTGCCTGAAATCTCAGCAAACATTTTTTCACCCAATCTTGATGATTCTTTCAGGTAATGATCAGAACACCAAAATCAGTAGATTCACCAAGTTTCGTTCTTGTAGGTTAAACCGTTCGTTTGCAGTAACCGTTTTTATTTTTAGGTTTCACTCTGTTTTCTCCTGTAGGGATACATGTATTTGGAACTCTAAATCAAACATGGTTTTTGCTAGCTCTTTGAAACTTGACACAATAAAGAAGTTTCAAGTTCTATCTCTATGGTTTGTTTGCGGTTGATGTAGCCCTAAGCAGAGACTGGCGAAATTCAGTTTCATGGAAAGAAGTTGCCAAGCTTCCAAAAAAATACGAGTTGCCTGAAATCTCAGCAAATATTTTTTCACCCAATCTTGATGATTTTTTCAGGTAATAATGAGTACACCAAAACCACTTGGCTCACTAAATATTGTTCTTCTAGGTTAAACCGTTCGTTTGCAGTAACCGTTTTCATTTTTAGGTTTCACTCTGTTTTCTCCTATAGGGATACATGTATTTGGAACTCTAAATCAAACACGGTTTGTGCTAGCTCTTTGAAACTTGACCCAATAACGCAGTTTCAAGTTCTATCTCTATGGTTTGTTTGCAGTTGATGTAGCCCTAAGCAGAGACTGGCGAAAATCACTTTAACGGAAAGGGGTTGCCAAGCTTCCATAAAACTACGAGTTCCCTGAAATCTCAGCAAACATTTTTTCACCCAATCTTGATGATTCTTTCAGGTAATGATCTGTACATGAAAACTAATTGGCTCACCAAATTTCGTTCTTCTAGGTTAAACCGTTCGTTTGCAGTAACCGTTTTCATTTTTAGGTTTCACTCTGTTTTCTCCTATAGGGATACATGTATTTGGAACTCTAAATCAAACAGGGTTTCTGCTAGCTCTTTGAAACTTGACACAATAAAGCAGATTCAAGTTATATCTCTATGGTTTGTTTGCTGTTGATGTAGCCCTAAGCAGAGACTGGCGAAAATAACTTTCAGAATAGGGGTTGCCAAGTTTTCAAAAAACTACGAGTTGCCTGAAATCTCAGCAAACATTTTTTCACCCAATCTTGATGATTCTTTCAGGTAATGATCAGTACACCAAAACCACTTGGCTCACCAAATTTCGTTCTTCTAGGTTAAACCGTTCGTTTGCAGTAACCGTTTTCATTTTTAGGTTTTACTCTGTTTTCTCCTATAGGGATACATGTATTTGGAACTCTAAATCAAACACGGTTTGTGCTACCTCTTTGAAACTTGACACAGTAAAGCAGTTTCAAGTTCTATCTCTATGGTTTGTTTGCTGTTGATGTAGCCCTAAGCAGAGACTGGCGAAAATCACTTTCAGGAAAGGGGTTGCCAAGGTTCCAAAAAACTATGATTTGCCTGAAATCTCAGCAAACATTATTTCACCCAATTTGATGATTCTTTCAGGTAATGATCAGTACACCAAAACCACTTGGCTCACCAAACATCATTCTTCTAGGTTAAACCGTTCGTTTGCAGTAACCGTTTTCATTTTTAGGTTTCACTCTGTTTTCTCCTACAGAGATACCTGTATTTGGAACTCCAAAAGAAACACGGTTTATTCTAGCTCTGTGAAACTTCACACAATAAAGCAGATTCAAGTTATATCTCTATGGTTTGTTTGCTGTTGATGTAGCCCTAAGCAGAGAGGGCGAAAATCACTTTCAGAATAGGGGTTGCCAAGCTTCCAAAAAACTACGAGTTGCCTGAAATCTCTGCAAACATTTTTTCACCCAATCTTGATGATTCTTTCAGGTAATGATCAGTACTCCAAAAACCACTTGGCTCACCAAATTTCGTTCTTCTAGGTTAAACCGTTCGTTTGCAGTGACCGTTTTCATTTTTAGGTTTCACTCTGTTTTCTTCTATAGGGATACATGTATTGGAAACTCTAAATAAAACACGTTTTTTGCTAGCTCTTTGAAACTTGACACAATAAAGCATTTTCAAGTTCTATGTCAATGGTTTGTTTGCTGTTGATGTAGCCCTAAGCAGAGACTGGCGAAAATCACTTTCATGGAAAGGCGTTGCCAAGCTTCCAAAAAACTACGAGTTGCCTGAAATCTGAGCAAACATTTTTTCACCCAATCGTGATGATTCTTTCAGGTAATGATCAGTACACAAAAACCACTTGGCTCACCAAATTTTGTTCTTCTAGGTTAAACCGTTCGTTTGCAGTAACCATATTCATTTTTAGGTTTCACTCTGTTTTCTCCTGTAGGGATACATGTATTTGGAACTCTAAATCAAACACGGTTTGTGCTAGCTCTTTGAAACTTGACACAATAAAGCAGTTTCAAGTTCTATCTATATGGTTTCTTTGCTGTTGATGTAGCCCTAAGCAGAGACTGGCGAAAATCACTTTCAGGAAAGGGGTTGCCATGGTTCCAAAAAACTACGATTTGCCTGAAATTTCAGCAAACATTTTTTCACCCAATCTTGATGATTCTTTCAGGTAATGATCAGTACACCAAAACCACTTGGCTCACCAAATTTCGTTCTTCTAGGGTAAACCGTTCGTTTGCAGTAACCGTTTTCATTTTTAGGTTTCACTCTGTTTTGTCCTATAGGGATACATGTATTTGGAACTCTAAATCCAACACGGTTTGTGCTAGCTCTTTGAAACTTCACATAGTAAAGCAGTTTTAAGTTCTATCTCTATGGTTTGTTTTCTGTTGATGTAGCCCTAAGCAGAGACTGGCGAAAATCACTTTCATGGAAAGGGGTTGTCAGCTTCCAAAAAACTACGAGTTGCATGAAATCTCAGCAAACATTTTTTCACCCAATTTTCATGATTCTTTCAGGTAATGATCAGTACACCAAAACCACTTGGCTCACCAAATTTCGTTCTTCTAGGTAAAACCGTTCGTTTGCAGTAACAGTTTTCATTTTTTGGTTTCACTCTGTTTTCTCCTATAGCGATACATGTATTTGGAACTCTAAATAAAACACGGTTTGTGCTAGCTCATTGAAACTTGACACAATAAAACAGTTTCAAGTCCTATCTCTATGGTTTGTTTGCTGTTGATGTAGCTCTAAGCAGAGACTGGCGAAAATCACTTTCATGGAAAGGGTTGCCAAGCTTCCAAAAAACTACGAGTTGCCTGAAATCTCAGCATACATTTTTTCACCCAATCTTGATGATTCTTTCAGGTAATGATCAGTACACCAAAACCACGTGGCTCTCCAATTTTCGTTCTTCTAGGTTAAACAGGTCGTTTGCAGTAACCGTTTTCATTTTTAGGTTTCACTCTGTTTTTTCCTATAGGGATACATGTATTTGGAACTCTAAATCAAACACGGTTTGTGCTAGCTCTTTGAAACTTGACACAAGAAAGCAGTTTCAAGTTCTATCTCTATGGTTTATTTGCTGTTTATGTAGCCCTAAGCAGAGACTGGCAAAAATCACTTTCATGGAAAGGGGTTGCAAGCTTCCAAAAAACTACGAGTTGCCTGAAATCTCAGCAAACATTTTTTCATCCAATCTTAATGATTCTTTCAGGTAATGATCACTACCCCAAAACGACTTGGCTCACCAAATTTCGTTCTTCTAGGTTAAACCGTTCGTTTGCAGTAACCGTTTTCATTTTTAGGTTTCACTCTGTTTTCTCCTATAGGGATACATGTATTTGGAACTCTAAGTTAAACACGGTTTGTGCTAGCTCTTTAAAACTTGACACAATAAAGCAGTTTCAAGTTCTATCTCTATGGTTTGTTTGCTGTTGATGTAGCCCAAAGCAATGACTGGCGAAAATCACTTTCAGGAAAGGGGTTGCCAAGGTTCCAAAAAACTACGATTTGCCTGAAATCTCAGCAAACATTATTTCACCCAATTTGATGATTCTTTCAGGTAATGATCAGTACACCAAAACCACTTGGCTCACCAAACATCGTTCTTCTAGGTTAAACCGTTCGTTTGCAGTAACCGTTTTCATTTTTAGATTTCACTCTGTTTTCTCCTACAGAGATACCTGTATTTGGAACTCCAAAAGAAACACGGTTTGTGCTAGCTCTGTGAAACTTCACACAATAAAGCACATTCAAGTTATATCTCTATGGTTTGTTTGCTGTTGATGTAGCCCTAAGCAGAGAGGGCGAAAATCACTTTCAGAATAGGGGTTGCCAAGCTTCCAAAAAACTACGAGTTGCCTGAAATCTCTGCAAACATTTTTTCACCCAATCTTGACGATTCTTTCAGGTAATGATCTGTACACCAAAACCACTTGGCTCACCAAATTTCGTTCATCTAGGTTAAACCGTTCGTTTGCAGTAACCGTTTTAATTTTTAGGTTTCACTCTGTTTTCTTCTATAGGGATACATGTATTTGGAACTCTAAATGAAAGACGGTTTGTGCTAGCTCTTTGAATCTTGACTCAATAAAGCAGTTTCAAGTTCTCTCTCTATGGTTTGTTTTCTGTTGATGTAGCCCTAAGCAGAGACTGGCGAAAATCACTTTCATGGAAAGGGGTTACCAAGCTTCCAAAAAACTACGAGTTGCCTGAAATCTCAGCAAACATTTTTTCACCCAATCTTGATGATTCTTTCAGGTAATGATCTTTACACCAAAACCACTTGGCTCACCAAATTTCGTTTTTCTAGGTTAAACCGTTCGTTTGCAGTGACCGTTTTCATTTTTAGGTTTCACTCTGTTTTCTTCTATAGGGATACATGTATTGGAAACTCTAAATAAAACACGTTTTGTGCTAGCTCTTTGAAACTTGACACAATAAAGCATTTTCAAGGTATATCTCAATGGTTTGTTTGCTGTTGATGTAGCCCTAAGCAGAGACTGGCGAAAATCACTTTCATGGAAAGGCTTTGCCAAGCTTCCAAAAAACTACGAGTTGCCTGAAATCTCAGCAAACATTTTTTCACCCAATCGTGATGATTCTTTCAGGTAATGATCAGTACACAAAAACCACTTGGCTCACCAAATTTTGTTCTTCTAGGTTAAACCGTTCGTTTGCAGTAACCATATTCATTTTTAGGTTTCACTCTGTTTTCTCCTGTAGGGATACATGTATTTGGAACTCTAAATCAAACACGGTTTGTGCTAGCTCTTTGAAACTTGACACAATAAAACAGTTTCAAGTCCTATCTCTATGGTTTGTTTGCTGTTGATGTAGTTCTAAGCAGAGACTGGCGAAAATCACTTTCATTGAAAGGGTTGCCAAGCTTCCAAAAAACTACGAGTTGCCGGATATCTCAGCAAACATTTTTTCACCCAATCTTGATGATTCTTTCAGGTAATGATCAGTACACCAAAACCACTTGGCTCCCCAAATTTCGTTCTTCTAGATTAAACCGTTCGTTTGCAGTAACCATTTTCATTTTTAGGTTTCACTCTGTTTTCGCCTGTAGGGATACATGTATTTGGAACTCTAAATCAAACATGGTTTTTGCTAGCTCTTTAAAACTTGACACAATAAAGCAGTTTCAAGTTCTATATCTATGGTTTGTTTGCTGTTGATGTGGCCCTAAGAAGAGACTGGCGAAAATCACTTTCAAGGAAAGGGGTTGCCAAGCTTCCAAAAAACTACCAGTTGCCTCAAATCTCAGCAAACCTTTTTTCACCCAATCTTGATGATTCTTTTAGGTAATGATCACTACACCAAAACCACTTGGCTCACCAAACATCGTTCTTCTAGTTTAAGCCGTTCGTTTGCAGTAACCGATTTCATTTTTAGGTTACACTCTGTTTTCTCCTATAGGGATACATGTATTTGGAACTCTAAATAAAACACGGTTTGTGCTAGCTCTTTGAAACTTGACACAATAAAACAGTTTCAAGTCCTATCTCTATGGTTTGTTTGCTGTTGATGTAGCTCTAAGCAGAGACTGGCGAAAATCACTTTCATGGAAAGGGTTGCCAAGCTTCCAAAAAACTACGGGTTGCCGGAAATCTCAGCAAACATTTTTTCACCCAATCTTGATGATTCTTTCAGGTAATGATCAGTACACCAAAACCACTTGGCTAACCAATTTTCTTTCTTCTAGGTTAAACCGTTCGTTTGCAGTAACAATTTTCATTTTCAGGTTTCACTCTGTTTTCTCCTATAGGGATACATGTGTTTGGAATCTAAAGCAAACACGGTTTGTGCTAGCTCTTTGAAACTTGACACAATAAAGCATTTTCAATTTCTATCTCTATGCTTTGTTTGCTGTTGATGTAGCCCTAAGCAGAGACTGGTGAAAATCACTTTCATTGAAAGGGGTTGCCAAGCTTCCAAAAAACTACGAGTTGCCTGAAATCTCAGCAAACATTTTTTCATCCAATCCTGATGATTCTTTCAGGTAATGATCAGTACACCAAAACCACATGGCTCACCAAATTTCGTTCTTCTAGGTTAAACCGTTCATTTGCAGTAACCATTTTCATTTTTAGGTTTCACTGTGTTTCCTCCTATAGGGATACATGTATTTGGAACTCTAAATCAAACACGGTTTGTGCTAGCTCTTTGAAACTTGACACAATAAAGCAGTTTCAAGTTCTATCTCTATGGTTTGTTTGCTGTTGATGTAGCCCTAAGCAGAGACTGTGGAGAATCATTTCAATGGAAAGGGGTTTCCAAGCTTCCAAAAAACTACGAGTTGCCTTAAATATCAGTAATCATTTTTTCACCCAATCTTGATGATTCTTTCAGGTAATGATCAGTACACCAAAACCGCTTGGCTCACTAAATTTCGATTTTCTAGGTTAAACCGTTTGTTTGCAGTAACCGTTTTCATTTTTACGTTTCACTGTGTTTTCTCCTATAGGGATACATGTATTTGGAACTCTAAATTAAACACGGTTTGTGCTAGCTCTTTGAAACTTGACGCAATAAAGCAGTTTCAAGTTCTATCTCTATGGTATGTTTGCTGTTGATGTAGCCCTAAGCAGAAACTGGCGAAAATCACTTTCATTTAAAGGGGTTGCCAAGCTTCCAAAAAACTACGAGTTGCCTGAAACCTCAGCAAACATTTTTTCACCCAATCTTGATGATTCTTTCAGGTAATGATCAGTACAGCAAAACCACTTGGCTCACCAAATTTCGTTCTTCTAGGTTAAACCGTTCGTTTGCAGTAACCGTTTTCATTTTTAGGTTTCACTCTGTTTTCTCCTATAGGGATACATGTATTTGGAACTCTAAATCAAACACAGTTTGTGCTAGCTCTTTGAGACTTGACACAAGAAAGCAGTTTCAAGTTCTATCTCTATGGTTTGTTTGCTGTTGATGTAGCCGTAAGCAGAGACTGGCGAAAATCACTTTCATGGAAAGGGGTTGCCAGCTTCAAAAAAACTACGAGTTGCCAGAAACCTCAGCAAACATTTTTTCACCCAATCTTGATGATTCTTTCAGGTAATGATCAGTACACCAAAAACACTTGGCTCACCAAATTTCGTTCTTCTAGGTTAAACCGTTCGTTTGCAGTAACCGTTTTCATTTTTAGGTTTCACTCTGTTTTCTCCTATAGGGATACATGTATTTGGAACTCTAAATCAAACACGGTTTGTGCTAGCTCTTTGAAACTTGACACAATAAAGCAGTTTCAAGTTCTCTCTCTATCATTTGTTTGCTGTTGATGTATCCCTAAGCAGAGACTGTCAAAAATCACTTTCATTTGAAGGGGTTGCCAAGCTTCCAAAAAACTACGAGTTGCCTGAAATCTCAGCAAACATTTTTTCACCCAATCTTGATGATTCTTTCAGGTAATGATCAGTACACCAAAACCACATGGCTCACCAAATTTCGTTCTTCTAGGTTAAACCGTTCGTTTGCAGTAACCGTTTTCATTTTTAGGTTTCACTCTGTTTTCTCCTTTAGGGATACATGTATTTGGAACTCTAAATCAAACACGGTTTGTGCTAGCTCTTTGAAACTTGACACACTAAAGCAGTTGCAAGTTCTATCTCTATGGTTTGTTTGCTGTTGATGTAGCCCTAAGCAGAGACTGGCGAAAATCACTTTCATGGAAAGGGGTTGCCAAGCTTCCAAAAAACTACGAGTTGCCTGAAACCTCAGCAAATATTTTTTCAAACAATCTTGATGATTCTTTCAGGTAATGATCAGTATACCAAAGCCACTAGGCTTATTAAATTTCGTTCTTCTAGGTTAAACCGTTCTTTGCAGTAACCGTTTTCATTTTTAGGTTTCACTCTGTTTTCTCCTATAGGGATACATGAATTTGGAACTCTAAATCAAACCCGGTTTGTGCTACCTCTTTGAAACTTGACACAATTAAGCAGATTCAAGTTCTGTCTCTATGGTTTGTTTGCTGTTGATGTAGCCCTAAGCAGAGACTGTGGAGAATCATTTCCATGGAAAGGGGTTTCCAAGCTTCCAAAAAACTACGAGTTGCCTGAAATAACAGTAAACATTTTTTCACCCAATTTTGATGATTCTTTCAGGTAATGATCAGTACACCAAAACCACTTGGCTCACTAAATTACGTTTTTCTAGGTTAAACCGTTTGTTTGCAGTAACCGTTTTCATTTTTACGTTTCACTGTGTTTTCTCCTATAGGGTTACATGTATTTGGAACTGTAAATTAAACACGGTTTCTGCTAGCTCTTTGAAACTTGATGCAATAAAGCAGTTTCAAGTTCTATCTCTATGGTATGTTTGCTGTTGATGTAGCCCTAAGCAGAGACTCGCGAAAATCCCTTTCATGGAAAGGGGTTGCCAAGCTTCCAAAAAACTACGAGTTGCCTGAAATCTCAGCAAACACTTTTTCTCTCAATCTTGATGATTCTTTCAGATAATGATCAGTACACCAAAACCACTTGGCTCACCAAATTTTGTTCTTCTAGGTTAAACCGTTTGTTTGCAGTAACCGTTTTCATTTTTAGGTTTCACTCTGTTTTCTCCTATAGGGATACATATATTTGGAACTCTAAATCAAACACGGATGGTGCTAGCTCTTTGAAACTTGACACAATAAAGCAGTTTCAAGTTCTATCTCTATGGTTTGTTTGCTGTTGATGTAGCACTAAGCAGAGACTGGCAAAAATCACTTTCATGAAAAAGGGGTTGCCAAGCTTCCAAAAAACTACGATTTGCCTGAAATCTCAGCAAACATTTTTTCACCCAATCTTGATAATTCTTTCAGGTAATGATCAGTACAACAAAACCACTTCGCTCACGAAATTTTGTTCTTCTAGGTTAAACCGTTCGTTTGCAATAACCGTTTTCATTTTTAGGTTTCACTCTGTTTTCTTATATATGGATACATGTATTTGGAACTCTAAATCAAACACGGTTTGTGATAGCTCGTTGAAACTTGACACAATAAAGCAGTTTCAAGTTCTATCTCTATGGTTTGTTTGCTGTTGATGTAGCCCTAAGAAGAGACTGGCGAAAATCACTTTCATGGAAAGGGGTTGCCAAGTTTCCAAAAAACTACGAGATGCCTGAAATCTCAGCAAACATTTTTTCACCCAATCTTGATGATTCTTTCAGGTAATGATCAGTACACCAAAACCACTTGGCTCAAAAAATTTCGTTCTTCTAGGTTAAACCGTTCGTTTGCAGTAACCGTTTTCATCTTTAGGTTTCACTCTCTTTTCTCCTATCGGGATACATGTATTTGGAACTCTAAATGAAACACGGTTTGTGCTAGCTCTTTGAAACATGACACAATAAAGCAGTTTCAAGTTCTATCTCTATGGTTTGTTTGCTGTTGATGTAGCCCTAAGCAGAGACTGGCGAAAATCACTTTCATGGAAAGGGGTTGCCAAGCTTCCAAAAAACTAAGAGTTTCCTGAAGTATCTGCAAACATTTTTTCACCCAATCTTGATGATTCTTTCAGGTAATTATCAGTACACCAAAACCACTTAGCTCACCAAATTTCGTTCTTCTAGGTTAAACCGTTCCTTTGCAGTAACCGTTTGAATTTTTAGGTTTCACTCCGTTTTCTCCTATAGGGATACATGTATTTGGAACTCTAAATCAAACACGGTTTGTGCTAGCTCTTTGAAACTTCACACAATAAAGCAGTTTCAAGTTCTATCTCTATGGTTTGTTTGCTGTTGTTGTAGCCCTAAGCACAGACAGGCGAAAATCAATTTCATGGAAAGGGGTTGCCAAGCTTCCAAAAAACTACGAGTTGCCTGAAATCTCAGCAAACATTTTTTCACCCAATCTTGATAATTATTTTAGGTAATGATCAGTACAACAAAACCACTTCGCTCACCAAATTTCGTTCTTCTAGGTTAAACCGTTCGTTTGCAGTAACCGTTTTCATTTTTAGGTTTCACACTGTTTTCTCCTATACGGATACATGTATTTGGAACTCTAAATATAACACGGTTTCTGCTAGCTCTTTGAAAGTTGACACAATAAAGCAGTTTCAAGTACTCTCTGTATGGTTTGTTTGCTGTTGATGTAGCTCTAAGCAGAGACTGGCGAAAATCACTTTCATGGAAAGGGGTTGCCAAGCTTCCAAAAAACTACGATTTGCCTGAAATCTCAGCAAACATTTTTTGACCCAATCTTGATGATTCTTTCAGGTATGATCAGTACACCAAAACCACTTGGCTCACCATATTTTGTTCTTCTAATTTAAACCGTTTGTTAGCAGTAGCCATTTTCATTTTTAGGTTTCACTCTGTTTTCTCCTATAGGGATACATGTATTTGGAACACTAAATCAAACACGGTTCGTGCTAGCTCTTTGAAACTTTACACAATAAAGCAGTTTCAAGTTCTATCTCTATGGTTTGTTTGCGGTTGATGTAGCCCTAAGCAGAGACTGGCGAAAATCACTTTCATGGAAAGGGGTTGCCAAGCTTCAAAAAAACTACGAGTTGCCTGAAATCTCAGCAAACATTTTTTCACCCAATCTTGATGATTCTTTCAGGTATTGATCACTACACCAAAACCACTTGGCTGACCAAATTTCGTTTTTCTAGGTTAAACCGTTCGTTTGCAGTAACCGTTTTCATTTTTAGGTTTCACTCTGTTTTCTCCTATAGGGATACATGTATTTGGAACTCTAAATCAAACACGGTTTGTGCTAGCTCTTTGAAACTTGACACAATAAAGCAGTTTCAAGTTCTATCTCTATGGTTTGTTTGCTGTTGATGTAGCCCTAAGCAGAGACTGGCGAATATCACTTTCATGGAAAGGGGTTTCCAAGCTTCCAAAAAACTACAAGTTGCCTGAAATCTCAGCAAACTTTTCTTCACCCAAACTTGATGATTCTTTCAGGTAATGATCAGTACACCAAAACCAATTGGCTCACCAAATTTCGTTCTTCTAGGTTAAATCGTTCGTTTGCAGTAACCGTTTTCATTTTTAGGTTTCATTCTGTTTTCTCCTATACGGATACATGTATTTGGAACTCTAAATCAAACACGGTTTGTGCTAGCTCTTTGAAACTAGACACAATAAAGCATTTCAAGTTCTGTCTCTATGCTTTGTTTGCTGTTGATGTAGCGCTCAGCAGAGACTGGCGAAAATGACTTTCATGGAAAGGGGTTGCCAAGCTTCCAAAAAATTACGAGTCGCCTGAAATCTCAGCAAACATTTTTTCACCAGATCTTGATGATTCTTTCAGGTATTGATCAGTACAACAAAACCACTTGGCTAACCAAATTTCGTTTTTCTAGGTTAAACCGTTCGTTTGCAGTAACCGTTTTCATTTTTAGGTTTCACTCTGTTTTCTCCTATAGGGATACATGTATTTGGAAATCTAAATCAAACACGGTTTGTGCTAGCTCTTTGAAACTTGACACAATAAAGCAGTTTCAAGTTCTATCTCTATGGTTTGTTTGCTGTTGATGTAGCACTAAGCAGAGACTGGCGAAAATCACTTTCATGAAAATAGGTTGTCAAGCTTCCAAAAAAGTACGAGTTGCCTTAAATCTCAGCAAACATTTTTTCACCCAATCTTGATGATTCTTTCAGGTAATGATAAGTACAACAAAACCACTTGGCTCACTAAATTTCGTTCCTCTAGGTTAAACCGTTCGTTTTCAGTAACCGTTTTCATTTTTAGGTTTCACTCTGTTTTCTCCTATAGGAATACATGTATTTGGAACTCTAAATCAAACACGGTTAGTGCTAGCTCTTTGAAACTTGACACAATAAAGCAGTTTCAAGTTCTATCTCTATGGTTTATTTGCTGTTTATGTAGCCCTAAGCAGAGACTGGCGAAAATCACTTTCATGGAAAGGGGTTGCCAAGCTTCCAAAAAACTACGAGTTGCCTGAAATCCAGGCAAACATTTTTTGACCCAATCTTGATGATTCTTTCAGGTATTGATCAGTACACCAAAATCACTTGGCTCACCAAATTTCGTTATTCTAGGTTAAACCTTTCGTTTGCAGTAACCGTTTTCATTTTTAGGTTTCACTCTGTTTTCTCCTATAGGGATACATGTATTTGGAACTCTAAATCAAACACGGTTTATGCTAGCTCTTTATAACTTGACAAAATAAAGCAGTTTAAAGTTCTATCTCTATGGTTTGTTTGCTGTTGATGTAGCCCTACGCAAAGACTGGCGAGAATCAATTTCATGGAAAGGGGTTGCCAAGCTTCCAAAAACCTACGAGTTTCCTGAAATCTCAGCAAACATTTTTTGACCCAATCTTGATGATTCTTTCAGGTAATGATCAGTACACCAAAACCACTTGGCTCACCAAATTTCGTTCTTTTAGGTTAAACCGTTTGTTAGCAGTAACCATTTTCATTTTTAGGTTTCACTCTGTTTTCTCCTATTGGGATACATGTATTTGGAACTCTAAATCAAACACGGTTTGTGCTAGCTCTTTGAAACTTCACACAATAAAGCAGTTTCAGGTTCTATCTCTATGGTTTGTTTGCTGTTGATGTAGCGCTAAGCAGAGACTGGCGAAAATCACTTTCATGGAAATGGGTTGCCAAGCTTCCAAAAAACTACGAGTTGCCTGAAATCTCAGCAAACATTTTTTCACCCAATCTTGATAATTATTTTAGGTAATGATCAGTACAACAAAACCACTTCGCTCACCAAATTTCGTTCTTCTAGGTTAAACCGTTCGTTTGCAGTAACCGTTTTCATTTTTAGGTTTCACTCTGTTTTCTCCTATACGGATACATGTATTTGGAACTCTAAATATAACACGGTTTCTGCTAGCTCTTTGAAAGTTGACACAATAAAGCAGTTTCAAGTACTCTCTGTATGGTTTGTTTGCTGTTGATGTAGCTCTAAGCAGAGACTGGCGAAAATCACTTTCATGGAAAGGGGTTGCCAAGCTTTCAAAAAACTACGATTTGCCTGAAATCTCAGCAAACATTTTTTGACCCAATCTTGATGATTCTTTCAGGTATGATCAGTACACCAAAACCACTTGGCTCACCATATTTTGTTCTTCTAATTTAAACCGTTTGTTTAGCATAGCCATTTTCATTTTTAGGTTTCACTCTGTTTTCTCCTATAGGGATACATGTATTTGGAACACTAAATCAAACACGGTTCGTGCTAGCTCTTTGAAACTTTACACAATAAAGCAGTTTCAAGTTCTATCTCTATGGTTTGTTTGCGGTTGATGTAGCCCTAAGCAGAGACTGGCGAAAATCACTTTCATGGAAAGGGGTTGCCAAGCTTCAAAAAAACTACGAGTTGCCTGAAATCTCAGCAAACATTTTTTCATCCAATCTTGATGATTCTTTCAGGTATTGATCACTACACCAAACCCACTTGGTTTGACCAAATTTCGTTCTTCTCGGTTTAACCGTTCGTTTGCAGTAACCGTTTGAATTTTGAGGTTTTACTCTGTTTTCTCCTATAGGGATACATGTATTTGGAACTCTAATTCAAACACGGTTTGTGCTAGCTCTTTGAAACTTGACACAACAAAGTAGTTTAAAGTTCTATCTCTATGATTTGTTTGCTTTTGTGTAGCCCTAAGCAGAGACTGGCGAAAATCACTTTCATGGAAAGGGGTTGCCAAGCTTCCAAAAAACTACGAGTTGCCTGAAATCCAGGCAAACATTTTTTGACCGAATCTTGATGATTCTTTCAGGTATTGATCAGTACACCAAAATCACTTGGCTCACCAAATTTCGTTGTTCTAGGTTAAACCTTTCGTTTGCCGTAACCGTTTTCATTTTTAGGTTTCACTCTGTTTTCTCCTATAGGGATACAAGTATTTGGAACTCTAAATCAAACACGGTTTGTTCTAGCTCTTTAAAACTTGACACAATAAAGCAGTTTCAAGTTCTATCTCTATGGTTTGTTTGCTGTTTATGTAGCCCTAAGCAGAGACTGGCGAAAATCACTTTCATGGAAAAGGGTTGCCAAGCTTCAAAAAAACTACGAGTTGCCTGAAATCTCAGGAAACATTTTTTCACCCAATCTTGATGATTCTTTCAGGTAATGATCAGTACACCAAAACCACTTAGCTCACCAAATTTCGTTCTTCTAGGTTAAACCGTTCGTTTGCAGTAACCGTTTTCATTTTTAGGTTTCACTCCGTTTTCTTCTATAGGGATACATGTATTTGGAACTCTAAGTCAAACACGGTGTGTGCTAGCTCTTTGAAACTTGACACAATAAAGCAGTTTCAAGTTCTACCTCTATGGTTTGTTTGCTGTTGATGTAGCCCTAAGCAGAGACTGGCGAAAATCTCTTTCATGGAAAGGGGTTGCCAAGCTTCCAAAAATCTATGAGTATCCTGAAATCTCAGCAAACATTTTTTCACCCAATCTAGATGATTCTATTAGGTAATTATCAGTACACCAAAACAACTTGGCTCACCAAATTTCGTTCTTCTAGGTAAAACCGTTCGTTTGCAGTAACCATTTTCATTTTTAGGTTTCACTGTGTTTTCTCCTATAGGGATACATGTATTTGGAACTCTAAATCAAACACGGTTTGTGCTAGCTCTTTGAAACTTGACACAATAAGGCAGTTTCAACTTCTATCTCTATGGTTTGTTTGCTGTTGATGTAGCCCTAAGAAGAGACTGGCGAAAATCACTTTCATTGAAATGGGTTGCCAAGCTTCCAAAAAACTACGAGATGCCTGAAATCTCAGCAAACATTTTTTCACCCAATCTTGATGATTCTTTCAGGTAATGATCAGTACACCAAAACCACTTGGATCACCAAATTTCGTTCTTCTAGGTTAAACCGTTCGTTTGCAGTAACCGTTTTCATTTTTAGGTTTCACTCTGTTTTCTCCTATAGGGATACATGTATTTGGAACTCTAAGTCAAACACGGTAAGTGCTAGCTCTTTGAAACTTGACACAATAAAGCAGTTTCAAGTTCTATATCTATGGTTTGTTTGCTGTTGATGTAGCCCTAAGCAGAGACTGGCGAATATCACTTTCATGGAAAGGGGTTTCCAAGCTTCCAAAAAACTACAAGTTGCCTGAAATCTCAGCAAACTTTTCTTCACCCAAACTTGATGATTCTTTCAGGTAATGATCAGTACACCAAAACCAATTGGCTCACCAAATTTCGTTCTTCTAGGTTAAATCGTTCGTTTGCAGTAACCGTTTTCATTTTTAGGTTTCATTCTGTTTTCTCCTATAGGGATACATGTATTTGGAACTCTAAATCAAACACGGTTTGTGCTAGCTCTTTGAAACTAGACACAATAAAGCATTTCAAGTTCTGTCTCTATGCTTTGTTTGCTGTTGATGTAGCGCTCAGCAGAGACTGGCGAAAATGACTTTCATGGAAAGGGGTTGCCAAGCTTCCAAAAAATTACGAGTCGCCTGAAATCTCAGCAAACATTTTTTCACCAGATCTTGATGATTCTTTCAGGTATTGATCAGTACACCAAAACCACTTGGCTAACCAAATTTCGTTTTTCTAGGTTAAACCGTTCGTTTGCAGTAACCGTTTTCATTTTTAGGTTTCACTCTGTTTTCTCCTATAGGGATACATGTATTTGGAACACTAAATCAAACACGGTTCGTGCTAGCTCTTTGAAACTTTACACAATAAAGCAGTTTCAAGTTCTATCTCTATGGTTTGTTTGCTGTTGATGTAGCCCTAAGCAGAGACTGGCGAAAATCACTTTCATGGAAAGGGGTTGCCAAGCTTCAAAAAAACTACGAGTTGCCTGAAATCTCAGCAAACATTTTTTCACCCAATCTTGATGATTCTTTCAGGTATTGATCACTACACCAAAACCACTTGGCTGACCAAATTTCGTTTTTCTAGGTTAAACCGTTCGTTTGCAGTAACCGTTTTCATTTTTAGGTTTCACTCTGTTTTCTCCTATAGGGATACATGTATTTGGAACTCTAAATCAAACACGGTTTGTGCTAGCTCTTTGAAACTTGACACAATAAAGCAGTTTCAAGTTCTATCTCTATGGTTTATTTGCTGTTTATGTAGCCCTAAGCAGAGACTGGCGAAAATCACTTTCATGGAAAGGGGTTGCCAAGCTTCCAAAAAACTACGAGTTGCCTGAAATCCAGGCAAACATTTTTTGACCGAATCTTGATGATTCTTTCAGGTATTGATCAGTACACCAAAATCACTTGGCTCACCAAATTTCGTTGTTCTAGGTTAAACCTTTCGTTTGCCGTAACCGTTTTCATTTTTAGGTTTCACTCTGTTTTCTCCTATAGGGATACAAGTATTTGGAACTCTAAATCAAACACGGTTTGTTCTAGCTCTTTAAAACTTGACACAATAAAGCAGTTTCAAGTTCTATCTCTATGGTTTGTTTGCTGTTTATGTAGCCCTAAGCAGAGACTGGCGAAAATCACTTTCATGGAAAAGGGTTGCCAAGCTTCAAAAAAACTACGAGTTGCCTGAAATCTCAGGAAACATTTTTTCACCCAATCTTGATGATTCTTTCAGGTAATGATCAGTACACCAAAACCACTTAGCTCACCAAATTTCGTTCTTCTAGGTTAAACCGTTCGTTTGCAGTAACCGTTTTCATTTTTAGGTTTCACTCCGTTTTCTTCTATAGGGATACATGTATTTGGAACTCTAAGTCAAACACGGTGTGTGCTAGCTCTTTGAAACTTGACACAAT